>NW_019214347.1:0-36765 GCF_002532875.2 Varroa jacobsoni | reverse complement strand
TATATATAATTCAAATCTTAGATACATTGTAGAATTGTCGTACATTATGTTTGGTGAGAAATTATTCATCTTGTGGAATCCCTAAAGCACTTTTTATGAATTAGTAAACAGGATTTCCTCGCCCCTATCTGGACACTCTCCACGCGTAAACACTATTTGCAAGTCGTTAAAGCCTTGAAGCTGTGTCTTTTTTATCGGATCTATTCTCTGACAAGATTTATTCTTTGGATTCGGTTAAGTGCACGTTCATTTTGCTGTTGTTGCAGTTATGACCACTAGACAGTGAAACAAGATCAAATCTCATTACGGAACAATCCCATCCATGATTATCCTCAATCAGTTACAGCCAAGGGCAGAATGCCCCCTGTCGCACATATAATGCCCACTGAATTTCCAGAAGCAAAAACAGCTATTGTTGAAAAGAATCATTGTGTTCTGCCATGGCGATATCCGCCTGCTACCACAACGTACGTCTAAAAAACACGAAACATGTCTCAGTCTTTATTTAGATACGTATAACTTCGATATCCACATGAACTCTAACTACATCCCGGCAAATATTCCTCTTCTATATATTTGCCCTGTATTTGGGTCGTTTTTCCATAAGACTAAGAACAGTTGTGCGGTTTGCCTGCAGCTGGTCTTGCAACAGGACTTCTTGTACCATGTAGCTTCTAGCACCAACGAAGCGAGCTCGAGTCCATATACCAACATTTAACCAGCTCGCCGTCGAACAAAATTTAAACATTCAGAATATATTCTCTCAAATATTTATTTGTTGACGCATCTATCACACAACAGAAAGACTAAACAGAAAAATAAAAGCGATTTAATCAATGTGTGTATAATTTGCGGGGGTTTTACGCGCTTGGCCGTAGCGTATTGTTGGTGTCACGTTGAACCGTAACGCGAACGGCTGAAATTTGCCTGCACTTGGACATGATTATTGGCTTACGCTTGATGCGTCCGGCAGACGCAATATCGCCCACTCAACATCGAAACAGCGATACTGCTACGGCTATCTGACTGGACACTTATTCCGCCGGCGAGCCTTGAATGCCAAAGACACGGTTGACGTCCAATTGAATTTACGTAAATGAACAGTAGCGAACGTACCGTAGAAAATACCGTCGAAAATCGGTACGCGAAACAACGTCCGTTCATGTATTTTCGTGCATATTGGATTAAAACAATATATGTGTAAAAAGAAATTGCGTAACGTTATGGTAAAAGGACGGATAATTAGATTACGGGATGATAATTAGGCGTATAATGAGAAACGAAAAAATTAATGACCTTTAATATTAATGTTTGTAAGCATGTGAATTTAAATGTTGCTAAGCAATTGGCTCGGAGGTAAGAAAAAAATGACCTGCAAAGATTCTTTTGCTGATTACGAACTGTGAAGAAGTACTTTTATCCTCGGCTTTGTTTCAGGCTCGCCTTGATGGCCCCTTCGGAGCATGCGGAATGTCATGATGGCTTGTTTAACCCGGTACGCATAAACAGCTACACAGGCATGATCATCGATCTTCAGTAGAATAGTGCTCGCAGTAAAGTCTGCAACGTACGCTAAACCTAACACTGACTATTTTATTTTGCCCGTGCTAAAAATGAGCAAATGAAGGTATCATCGATTGCCGCATTAGTTCACGTATTTTATGCCCGCTGTTTGTCTGAATAAGTAAATAAATCGTAACGAATATGCTGCTTTCAACCCACAATGAATATTTGGGCTTCAGAAAGACCAGTACTGTTCTAAGCCAGTCAATCGCAGGCTAAACGTTTCCACTAGAGCATGTACGACGACAACCAACAGCGACTGTTTGTGAGACGATTGCATGTAGAGGTCCTTACATAGAGTGGCACTTAAAATGGGAGATTGTTCTCGATTTCGTCTCATAGTTCTGTTTTTTTCCCAGATCATCTTAATGGCGCCAACGATACCAAGGAAAACCAGCAATAATGATGTCGCTTGACGAAACTTCGACACCCGAAGGTTTGCTGAAGTCGCAGACTTGTCTGCGAGGAGTGGGCATATTAGGCTCGTACTAAACATGGACGTCGGAGCTTACCCTTTGCTCTTCTCGCGATTGACAGAGGAAAATAATATCGAAAGAAAAGTGGCTCAAACGAATCACCGTTGTGCCAGTGGATGGCAGTAAGCGGGAATTCAACCGAGCAGAGATTTATGCCTGCTCATTAAGTATAATTGTTTAATGGCTATAATCGATCGATCATTAAACCACCTATATAACTCAGGAAAACTGTCCACATATTCATGGATCAATAGCAGAAACACAGTATGAATATCTGTCATAAAATCTGTAGATTATTGATTCCTACAGCAAAATTGATTCTTCGTCGTCCGTACCTAAACATGGTTATTTGAAAAGGTCGTGCGCTTTTTGAAGATCACGACTGTAGCGTTGCAATTTACCATCGTTAAGAAGAAGGCTTAAATAATCCGCGTAATAACAAAGTAGATCTTGAAATGGAATTACTGGAGTGATTTTTTTCGAATCTTTCGATACAGCGCTGCGTTCATTCTCTTAAACAGGTAGATTTTTAGTCTTGAAGTTATCTCTATATCTGCATTTGTAACAGAAACGTCCACTGGAGCTGGATTTGCCAGCGATTCACGACGCCGTTCGTCATGGAGGTATTTAATAGTTGTTCAATGTGAATATAGGACTCGAACCGTCAAATCGAAGTACGGTATTTCAACAGAAAAGACGGATAATAGAAGAGTGGAAAATATCAATGTGATTGATAACGATATACTGAACTGTGCCTGATTAAACGCTATGGACCAACGAGATATGAGAGTGACGCAGTAGAAATCTCCGCCAAATCTCACAGCGCGGTAAATTACCCAAGTTCATTGCGAAAATAATCCGTGCAAATGGTTTGTGAGTTATTTGCGCATTGCGTGGGTAGCATACGTTACGCGCAACGAGGTAGAATGCTTGTAATCGTCCGATGTACGTGTTCCTAAAATGGTAAACTTGTAAACAAAATTATTGTTATTAAATCTCCGAGCCGCTTATGAGAAAATGTTAGCATTTTAGATGGTGAACTTTCACTGCAAGTAGTACACTCATAGAACGCCGGACGAATCTGTAGAAAGCCATATATGAGTCATAAAAAAAGCTTAAAGCTCTCTCCAAAGATCACTTCGATGGCGACACAGCATCTAAGCATGTGTATGTACACATAATAACATGTTTAATATACCCTTGAAGTCCTACATATTTCAATAGTTCTAAAAATTCTACGTTTTTAAGTGTCTATTGCTCCTCTGTGTACACTGATGTTCCTGATCAATTCCGTTGTTTATAGTTGTTTATTGGGCCGCACAGTTTTTTTCAGAAGGCCGCTTTCATGGTTATTATTGCTTTGCTGCAGTTAAATAGGGCTAGAGCTACGACATGAAGACGCTTTCAGAGCAACTCCGGACAGCCGGCAATACCTATTATTGGACAACATATAAACAGAGCATAAAGCTGACGTTGACGTAGCGCGAAATAGCCATACACAATGGCTGGCTTGCAAAACGCACTATAGCGGGAAAGCAGAGTGGATACCGACAACGAATTGTTTACCTAATTAACAGCTTTAGCAGACGGGTGTTCCAAGGTCAGATATCGTCCGCGTTTAGCAGCCTATAGACCCAGGTTTTTTGATCCCCGTCGGAAACTGGTAGATTCGTGAATACATACGTAATTCTTAGCATGCCCGTCGCATAGCCTTGATGTGTTACAATTTAACATAATGCTAATTTTTATTACTATTAAGAATGTAACAGAATCAGTTGATATATTTGCTAGTTTTGTGCACTAATTATAAGTGAATGTGGATAAGCATGAAACTTTATTGAGTAGTGCCACGATGGCAATAAAAATAATTCTAAAAAAAAAAAAAAGTTCTAACGCCCGACAGAGCTGTATTAGACGTCAGCGTACTAAGGGAAAGCGCTCTGAGCTAATGACGGCGGTAAATACACCAGTGTTTAGTGTTAAATCTACTGAGATTGGCTTCGTTCGCCACTTTCTTGCATCGCTGACTAAGCGTTCTGTAACGGTAAGCGGCCGCCACCGGCTGCCTAGTGTTACACTAGGACCCATAAAAATTTCAAAACAACACATGAGCTAAAAAAACCGAGGCACCATATCAGCACTCGATTATCATGGCTATCCTTATCATTATTGTCAAGTTTTATTGATACGTACTACAATTATAGCCGGCTTATTAAGTTCTAAGGGGAAGAGTCTTCTGGCGGCTGTCTAGATCCAGCCTGAGTGGATCCCACCACTCAGAGAAGTTGCTCTTATCGTTCTCGATATCAACGTCGAAAAATTCAGGGGCGTCGAAACCAGGCCGGTGAGGCTGGCGTAGATTTGTCTCAGCTAGCACAAAGTTACCAACTGGCTATTATTTGTCTTTGTCATGGTTAAATGAAATGATTAATGAGACAATCTATTGATTCCTGTCATCCTTAGAATGCATGATTATGTGACTCAGCCTTGGTTAATGTTATACGTATTTAGGTCACTGTTTATGACTGTGACTCGCTTGAAACTCTACAGAGTTCTATATGATTTTCGAAGAACAAATCAAGTAGGGACAGTGAATCGTGAAGCACGGCTATAATTTCATTCCACGATAGAAGTAGTTCATCTCTGTAGCACCAGTTTTGTGTGGTTCAGTTTTCTGAAGTCAACCGCCCATAACTCAGATGCAAGATTCTTGCTTGTAGGGAAATTTCCAAGCTATTATAACGATGCTAGGTTCATGAAACTCAACCGTACTATTTGAAACAAGTACATTTTCAAGGAAGAATGCTTGGGTTCGGTTATACTCAGCGACTTCTCTTTGTCACGCTAAAATATATACAGTTAAAGCACAAATATTATTGGATATGGTGACTTGAACCCGAATGATCGCATCAGCTAGCTAATGGATATGTTTCTAGTTTTACGCCTTGTAGGATTTTTCTTTAGGGCCGTTAAGGAAATATTTCCTCTTGTCCAATACTATACGCTTCAGGATTTCTTAATTACGACCTGATGAGGTTAAATAGAACCATCTATAAAGCGCTGGCTGTCAAGAGAAACGGCAAGATGTTGCGCGAAGGTAACGAGCCAGCAGAATAAAGGCTTGACTTACGGTGGCGTTCAAGAATCAAATACGATTTTTTCAAAACGAAATCATTAGCGTAGGAATAAATATCTGTGTCATAAAACGAACTGGTAGACATGCTTGATATTCATAATAAATACACATTAACTAAAAACTTACAGGGACAGCTGCCATGTTGCTGTCCTCACTGTTGAGCTAAGCCCGTAGCTAGACTACCCTATAGTCCCAACATTTTGGCGCCGCCAAACAAGCGGACGGCCAATACCTAGGTTGAAAAACGCTCGACGTCCCACCGACAGCACATAAATATTACACAGTTTATGCAAATAAAGAAATTATACGTGAATAACTCTACTGTTCGCAAACTCGATGGCGGAAATGGCTTTGACATCGCCAAGCTGTACATGTGCCTTACAAAACGCTTGTATAAGAGCGCCCGACCTGATTAAGGTTATGTAAGCCACCCCGTCCATACAGGCCACGGATGACGATTTCGAAAGAGTGCTAGCGTGGCCGCGCCAGTTACTCATGCCACAAATTTCATAAGTCATTACTGTGGTTTACTTAATCACGAGTCTATGTTATTCTTGGAAAGCTTGTTAAGAAACTGATACTGTGTTTTTTTAAAGGATCAGATCATATAAGTGTTGAGGAAAACATTCAGCCAACCGTTCAGGAATGACGTACGTATCTATATATAGGCCACGCAGATTTATCACTATATGTTTCGTTGGTCTGAAAATTTATAGAGATCAATGGCTAATATTGAGAGGCGGAACGCCAACCCATTGAAACTCTTAGATATGTATCTTCGTTATATCCTGCTGTCCTATATGATGGAACTCGATTGCAATGAAAGGGTTATCGTATCCCATAAATAAGAACAGCTGAATCTGATTGATTCGCATATATGCTCAGTATTAATGCGTACTATAGTAGCAATTAGTTAGTTCGTTAAAATCAATTTTCGTATCCTTTCGCTCTAACTGACAGACGAGATTGGCTACAAGATTCATTCATTGGTAAGACATCCTGTCAACAGATGTTCGGTCTGACGAAACTCTTCATGGCGTACTATGTTTTTCCTAATGGCGACTACCAGATTCAGTCACGGTGGTCGACTAAAACTATTTTTTCGACAGAAAGTCACTACACAAGTCTAAGGTAGGATTATATGCTTCTTCGTCTTTGTTCTTGAACGATTTCTCACTACTTCAATAGGTCTATACAGAAAATACTACTGATGTTTTTAGCAACGCCCAATACTTTTAGAAGTACACTCTATATTGACATCTTGCCAAAAGATACTGGCTTATTAAGTGATTGATGTTGGCCAAGTGATCGATTTATTATTTATGAAGTGAAGGGTTACTCATGAGCTGCTCTAATAACTGAACGTTAGCAGAAGACGGAGCTGTCTCCGTGTGGACGTGAACATCGTATGCACTTCATCTGGATTAGTATAATGGAGGTCTATTTGAACCTCATAAGATAAGTTCCTTAGTATCCGTCGAGCCGCCCATTTCAAGTTACAATGACTGCCAGAAAGCTACCCTGAAAAAATGTCTTTTTTTTTCACTACTGCTGCGTCATCTCCGAAAGATCCGTCATGCTCATTTCATATGGATTGCTTTAGTGCTATAACAGCCGTGGTTTATAACGCCACTGTATATAACTTACCTATATAATACAACTTGATTATATCATATAATGTTAATGTTGAGCAATTAGAGTTTAGGCTAGGATGCGGTTTCTGGTCATGCGGCAACTTGCTCTTCCACTTAATACGAGTTTCGAAAAACCCAAGAGATATTTAATAGCGGGCTAGTTATGTCTAGGTAAATATACCGAGGAAAACTTAATATACGCCAAGGAACACGTCATCAGTATAGTTAGAGCTGATAATATATTAATCACTATTATTATTAATTAATAGTGAATTAGGTTCAAAAACTAGGTCTCGCCACAACGTATTCAAACCTCGGTGGTCGAGTGCTTATCTCAGGGGTGTGTGTGAAGTAAACAAAGCCTCGAACAATGATGGCGAACAGGTTTATTTAGTTCACTAAACTACACTAAAGAATTTTTCATGATTTATCTCAGTGTAAAACAGTGTTAAATCTAACCTGAATGACGGGTGTCGATAATTCCTCCTATATCTTTGTAAACAGGTGAACGTATATTCTGTACGCGTACAGTCGTAGTTTTCGGATCACGAAATGCATCTCAGTATTGCCTGAAGGCCATGCCGATTCAGCAGTTGATTCTTCACCCAGTGCTAAGCAGATGGGAGCTGATGTTTCGTTTGATCATTGAGCTAAGGCTTAAAGTTCACCCCGACAGCAAATACGGTTCCGTGATCAGGTGCATTTCACGACCTGCCAACTTTCGATATTATAACGATTATATATTTTATCTCAGTATCTAGAAAGAGCTTAACATTCTTTAATTAAATGTTAAGCTCTTTAAAAAAGCTTAACATTTAATTTAAGTTTGAGGCTCTTGATTAACACTCGCACGTTATTCAGTTCAGTAAACCTTCGTTTGTTCTCGTCGATACAACAAATGAATCCGTCATAAATTTATAACGAAAACATTCAAAATGAAGCATAATATTTTTCGACAAAGCCAAAGTTAAAGAGGGTGTGCAGCCCATTCGCATATAATGTGATTGGGCTATTATTAAATAATTCTTTTATTTATTATTAAATAACTACAATTAGTTACTTAACGAATTTTAATTCTATTTCCTTTCCTATTTTTGATTAGTCCTCACTAGCCCCTTCAACTTTGTAACCCGCATAGCCTTTTCACAAAATCCTGGTCCTGATTATTACCTTAGTTAACCCAGATGACAAACGACTTGCTCTTAACAGCACATCGTGTCTGTACCTGCTTGCCGCTCTAATTAAACAGTAGCTAAAAATCGCATCGACGCAAAAATCTTTTCTGTAACTTCTATACACCCAGTATACTCTTGTAGTTCGTCGTCCTCCGCTTCCAACCATAGCTGGGCCTATCTCACGTGCAAGCCTTCCGCTTGCGGGCAGTTTGCGGGCCGGTCTTCCCATGTTTGCTTCGCACGCTTGCTTGGCATATGACCACCTGCATGAGTCGCTCTTAACTGCGGGTAATGCTTTGGTCGACGCCCACGTCTCACGATGCGGTCTCGGCCCTTGCTTCAGCGGCTGACTCTCTTGCTGCTGCTGTTACTTGTACAAGCCTACGCAGGACGTCAGGCGCGTATGGCGATCGGGCGCCCCATCCGTATTAAGTCGACAGTAATAATGGTCAAAGCGACCTAACACTCAAATTCTGCAATAATGCCTGGAAACCCTTGCAGGTATCCTGACAACTCACAGATTATCTGTAATCCATCGATGTGCAATGGCTCCTTGCGTGTCTTTATATATATATATATACATGGGAAACTGGGAAGTAGGCCTACAGAGATCATCCAGAAAAAGCATACTTCGCCGAATTTGGGTGTGTGGGTCAAACGTCTCCCCAGCATTTGTGTGAGAGGCTCAACGGCTGTGGCCCAGACGGCGTTGAACAGTCGAGGATGTAGCTAGCTGTCCATCCTTTTATGGGTGTTTGTGTGCGGTTCTAGTGAGCAATAGTAGTTACTGCAAATAGTACAGACCATGTTATGCACGAGGGTACGTACGTAATTGATTAAGCTGTCAGTGCTGCTATCGCTGGGCCAAGGCCAACTTGGTTCGCCACGGCATGCTTCAGTCAGTTTCCACACCCAGACGGCGGCGCTAAAGGTTACAATGGTTGACATACAGCAACGCCAATGAGAACGTATGTTGGGTCTCACCGTTTTCCTTGTCTGGCCGTCTTAGCGAGACCAGCTTTCCACCATAGCTACCTATACATTCACAGAATTGCAATCAGGTACCAAATACACACAACATATAATGTACACAGTGCATACTCGCATTCATAAAGAAAGCGACTGAAACAAATCTTTCTTAGATGTATAGATGCTGTATTGGCCTCTTCTTCTTTTGCCTCTGCATTTTGTTTATCATCATTCTATGATGCTCGAGTCGGCCGACAGGCCAAAAAATTGTAATAGCTACGGCTATGGGCCTCTCTAGAGACGCTGCCAGCTGCTGTCCATTCATAACGCCACCTTAAGTCAACAAGCCGCCATCACAGACCTAGATTCAACCCAGCTCGGCGCATATATTAAGCCGCAGCTAGAAACTAGCCAGTTTCGTCACGGTGATCTGTGGGTGTGTGTATGTAATGTTTATACTAGTCACACAAGGTCGCTGACGAACTTAAACAAAGTTATTACGAAAAGCTTCTGGAGATGAGCAAGATACCAGAAAGTCGGCGGGGGTACACGCAACGACGTTATATTCTTGAACAAAACGGGCGGCCTGCTTAGTTTGTCCGTTTGGTTTGCTAGGTTTAACTGTATGGATATGGTCCCAACAGCATCTATACCATAACAGAAGCAGGCAAAGAACCGAGACGGTAGTCAGAACGACAGGACGAGTTCTTAGATCGGAACGTTCAATTTAGTTCTATAATATGTGTGTATACACGTACCTGTAATGGCAAAGCATATCACTGCAATCTGCCCAGATCGGTGTCTCTTAATCTCATACAAAGCAACACTTTGGCAAACTGTCAAGTGTGACACAAAATAAATCGTAAAGAGTTCGTGATTACTACTACCCTAAGTGTGATAATGTAGGTCGATAGACCAACTCTACTGAATAATTTTACCGCTGACCAATATGAACAGCAACAACATATAATAGATGTAATCGCGAATTCTGCTTGTCTAGGAAGCAGCTTGAACCTGTTGTTATGGTTTCTAAGAAAATTTGCTATAGAGCGCACACGACGCTAGATCTTACCTGATCCTGATCCTCCAGATGTAAGACGTGCAGCCATCTAGCTTGTAGATCGAGCCAGTCGCGTTAAGCAAAATCAGCAGGTCCGGTTCTTTCGTTCCTTTAGATTTGCTCAGGGGTAGTAATGGATGGAGTGCTGTCAGCAAACCGAATGTGACGCGATAGTACCATCGCAGATTTACCAACAAATACGATTCTGCCCAATCTGAGTAGAGAAGCAACAGCAGTAAAGGACCCTTTGATTCGCGGTCTCGATTCGAGCATACAAGCAAGGACCTCATCAGAGGATGAACCCGTCGTTGAGTCGCAGTTGCGATCTCTCGAGCGTGACTTAAGCTAGCCACCGATATGAAACCCACTTTGCCCTCCCATACGACTGCTTCTAGCTGATGATGATGTGAGACGGGCGTCGCTTGCATCGAACACAAACGCATGCGTTAATAGGTCCACTCAGTGTTGAGCAGTTCAGCAGAAATTGCCACTGTAATTACGTGAGCAAAAAGGCTTATAAATATAACGAACTTCTGGACACCGGATGCACGACCAAAACAATCATTGTGGCTATGCGAAAACCAATATCAGAATCTTGTCGAGATCATCGACACGCTGCAATAGCAAGTGACATACGAAGAAATATGAATTGCAGGTAGAAGCACCATAAAATTAGACGCTTACGTAATATCTAGTCTTTACAATGCAAGATAAGCGAGAGAGAGAGAGAGAGAGAGGGAGGGAAGCAGACAATCATTTTTGTTTACGTTTTTTGGCAAAGGCTTTTGAGCACTGTGTGGTATGTAAAATTACATGAACTGAGTCCGATTCGTGTAAGCTACTTCTTTAGAATTTGGGATGAAAACCCGCCAGCCGATCTCGCCGAAACATTGTTTAGTTTCAAAGAGGCTCTTTGCATTACTACCAGTTATTAAACTAAGCTCTTCTATTGACAATTGTTGACACATTGATTGCTTTTGTTCGCATGTTCAACAAATATTGTATAGTGTGTACGTCGTCTCACTCAGATAAACCCTGGTTGCCTTTGGATTCATGGCCGGAAACGCCTATGACCACAAATTTCGCACAAAAAAAACGTCTAACGCAATTTATACAACTTCAAGAGGCAGTATTATTATGCTAACACATAGCTAACTACTTTTAGAGCGGCCATCGATTGTATCCTTAGCGCGGTAAACGTCATCACCTAGAGTTTTCACTAAAAATAGTATAATATTCCTTAAATTTTGGAATGACCATTTAAACTATATATCGAGCTTACAAGATCGAAAACTTCACGAGTGACTTTCCTAGGCTTCCTAAAAATCTACTGGCAGATTTTTCTACTGGACATCTATATGGGTCTGCCAGTACAACTTAATGGAGGAACTTGAATGATATCTAGATGAAGATGCTCCGTATTCCTAACTATAAAAGGTTATAACGAAAACATCACTGGATTTACAGAGACCGAAATTCTATCAAAAAATATCTGAAAAAAACCTGAGACGAGGAAAAAACGACAGAATATTCAACGGTGACTGAAAAACGCGCCAAACAAACGAGCCTGAAACACGTAAGCAAATCGAAGAAAAATACTTGACACACGTTTAATAACCAGATTTTATTTTGTCAATATCGATTTTTTGTTGCTGTTGTTGTCGTTGTGTTGAATTTGTTACAGTACAACTCGATGTATATTTATAGAAATTTATGTATATAGGTAATTGCGATGATCAGCTCTGATGGCGACCCTCGTGATTGGTTGCATTTAATTGTGCAGCTATCCGCACAGGGTTTTGCAGGCGCATTAGTAAAGCTGGGGCGGCGTCGAGGCAAGTAATGCGTGGTCATACACGGGAGCGAGTATTCGGATACACTCACAATTTCGAGGCCGTTTTGAGAGGTAAAAAAGAGCTCAAAATCGTTAAAAAGAAAGACAACGATCTTCAAGACGCACCCACGCCTCTTCGGTTGTTGAAAAAGAACTTTAAGTTTGGTTCAATAGCCCACATGTGCACAACAGCCCCACGCTTCATTGGATTCTTTCATAGCACTAAGCTTTAGGGCTCTGAAGAGCTCAAGACATTTATACCTTCTTTCAAAATAAAATCTCGTTTGTTTTTATTAAGCTTCTTCTGATTTCCTTTCATTATGCTTCTCCTTTCTTCTTGCTCCTGTTCTTCTTATTGTTATTCCTCTTCTTCTTATTATTATTTTGTAGTGATATATTTCTTATTCAGATTATGCCTAAGAAGATTGCACACCGTCCTTAACAAACTGACCTGCCCTTCTTCGACCCATTTGCACAAGACTTTCTTCTCTTCGCTCTTTTCTGTTCGTCGACATCCTTCACTGAGATACAATGTACGCCAGACATTGGGAAGGATCGCCGCCCCATGATTATGGCAAATATTTTTTAGATCGTATACATGGAAAACACCAGGTAACACATTTTCTTTATTATGATTACCATAATTATATACCATTACTTTTTCACCCGCCGAGACTTTGACACATTCTTCCTCCCAGAACTTATATTATCCGGTGTTATCAGTCACTTCCTTTCAATCCTCTTCATACACTCAAAATCGCTTTATCATAAACTATTATTTTTCACTCCTCTAGACAACCCTTTGTTAGTCTCCCTCTGTTAGAACGTAAATTAAAATCTTTACAACTTTCGCGTAGTATGGTTCTGTTTGTTTACACGACAGCCATGGTAGATAGGCGTCGTCTGTCACTACAGTACATTATATTTCTCTTCGGTTATTACAAAGCCAGCTGTGTCTCTGATATCTGTGTGTGAATAGTGACGCGTTTCCCTTTGCATATCAAAGGCGAGTGGTTTACCAGAGCTAGTGGGCAGCTCTGCAAAAGGCGAAATGGATGTTTCGCCCCATACCGTAAAATAAGGCAAGGCGGGGGCGATGCACCGAACCAGTGTTCAGTCTGACTTTACTCCTCATTTCTTTCCGTTGTTATCTTTGTCGCACTCGTTCATCTGGTAATATCTCCACAGACTTTCTTGACCCTGCTCTTTTCTTCTTTGACGTCGTTGTTGTTCATCGGCTATTGGGCACCGCCCTTCAGCAGAAGTCACCCGTGGGCCGCACAGGCGCACGTCCGAACTCCTTCCTTATGGCTTGACAATAGTCTTGACTTTGCTTGGTTTTGGCTGGAAGGCAGGCGAGCCTGACTAGCTACTGACTGGACCAGATTAGGCTTTCGGGACCTTGTCGCAGACCTTCCGTTGTGATATCTCGGCCAGCGCTTCAACGGTTAAAAGGCGTCTTCTTCCCGTCGAAAGCTTGGCCGAGATCAGTTAGCCAATAGGGGTCTCACCATAGACAGGCCTTGCCTACCAGTGATGCTTGGTCGGCGTCACAAATAATCTATCAAGAATTAGAAAATGATGCTAAACGCCAACGCCATTAGACATTGCTGCCGAATTAAGAGGAATAGCTAGCAGGCACAAACTGTTAATGTCCATTCATCTATTCAAATTTTCATTACGAAGCCCACAACGTACGTTTTGCTTATCCAATGATATTTATAATAGCGTCGTTGCTTCCGGGAGTTGATTTAGCTCAGGTTGGAGGGCATTATTATGTGGAACCGTTTCGAATGCACCAGTCTTCCTGTTGGCGTTTAGCAATCGGTCGATCAATCAGTTAACTTATTAATCAATCATTGATTCATGTCATTAATAGGATATGAAGCGGAATTTTAGTTATCAGTTTCCTCCAAGTTTCGTTCTTGTCTTCTCGACACTGGTCACTGAATAAGAGTAGCAATAGTAAATTAGATACTTTTCGGGCTTTGTTAACTTAAGTCGACTATTACGTTCGCCGACATCTTGAAGTATTCCTGGGTTTTACAACGTTGTGCAGCTATTTCGCTATATGTATATATGTAAGTAACGTTCGTAGATCTTATATGTATAATTTTTTCTCAGTTACAACAATCAATTACATCAATCGTTGTTACTTTTATAATTATTATTATTACCACTATTTAGTTAGATCATCGTGAATCGAGTCGAGTCAATCTGTGGCGGCAACGTCGACATGGGCCGCCAATCAAGGTGCGTTCGTCTGCTCAAAATATGTTCTGCTCGATACGTCCGAAAGCCGCTCATATCCATCATGAATATCCATCATTTAAATGAATACCACCACACTTGTTGCGGATGCAATAGTTTTTTTTGGCGAGTTTTCGATCTCTCTTTCGTAGCTACATTCTTGTTTAACACTTCTTGCGCGCCCTTAGGCTAAAAATTGCTGACATTAGTTGGTTAGCTGGCTGATGAAACACCACGGAGCAATGGCTAAGGTATGCGATTTTATTTCCATGTACGACACCACAGTTACAGTGGTTTTCGACGAGCTAAGTCTCCATTTTTGCTTAGCTCACATTGTTATGCCGGTTTTGTTCTGATCTGCGGTGAAGATCAATTCTGTTGACACTAACTTTTCGTTATTGTCAATAGCGTGCATTTTACTTAAACTGAAGTGCACGTAGTCCATGATGTGAACATCGTCCGTGGGTTCTTGGTCGCCACCAGCCTATTCCGCATTGTCTGTACATCAGTTCCTCTAGCTATAGAGTTTTTCGAAACAATCATGGCAGTAAGGTTTGTCATTTTCTTCCTTGAAGGTGCCTTTGTTGAGTTGTTTCAGACAAAATGAGCATACGAAATGTTCTGGGTGGTACTTGCGAAACATGGCCGTGATGCAACGGCCCGAGATGGGTTTGTGGCAGCCAGCACAAAGCGAGCCTCGCTTGGCGTGATAATGAGTCTCACAGTATGGCTGTCCCTCGTAGTCATAAAACGAGCCGCCTTGGAACGGCTGCAAGCAATCCCGACAGACAAAGCACTCGGGATGCCATTGCATGCTCAGCGCCGAAATGTAGTTCTCTGTGATGGGCATACTACAGCCCGCGCACTTTGGAGCAAACATAGCGAAGTAGTCCTCTCGGCAATACGGTTTGCCGTCCTTCTCGTGGAAGCCTTCCTCACCGAACTGACGGCCGCACTGTGCGCAAAAGAAGTGTTCTGGATGCCAGGTACGGTCGAGGGCCGTCACGCACTTATCCAAAATTGGCCCATTGCAGTAACTGCAACGTGGTGAGAAAATATTATGGTAGTCCTGCTCACAGTAAGGTTCACCATCACGCTCATAGAAGTTGCGTGTGCCGAGTTCTTGATTGCAGTGGGAGCAAACGAAGTGCTCCGGATGCCACATGCGGCCCAAAGCTGTCACTACCTGGCCAACAATCGGCTTCTTACAGGCCGCACAGCATCCTTTGCCGGCACCGGCATTTACGCCTTGGTTGTTCATGTCCTCACGAAGAGAACCAAGCATCGAGTCAAGAGCCGAATCGCGCGGCCTAGGTGTTGAGTGCGTCGAGTGTGAGGAGGTAGGTGTGACGAGGGTACGGGCCTCTTTCCTTTGCGGCTGATGATAGTGACTGCTCGAGTAATACGGGTCGCGAAGGCGGAACTCGGAAAGCGAAGCCATGAGACTGTCCAGCTCCTGGGTAGCGCTTGATCCATGCGGATTAGTTGGAGTTCGAGGACGACTCGACGGCCGGCTTCCCGCAGAAGTCGAACGGTTATCTGTGTTCGAATAAACTTTGTAAGATTGCGGTGTAGGAGCTGGTTCAGTGCTTTGGGTGTACTTACGATGCGAGTACTCATCGCGGTGAGAATCGTGCACAAAGTAGCCGGAGCGACCAGTGGTTTTTGGGATGGTGGACTTCAACTCATCGACCATGCGTTCGTGGTTGAGGTTCACCTTAGGACAGGGTGACTTAGCACGGTAGGACGAGGGTGAACGAGCACGAGGCAAAGAATTAGACGAGCCAGAAGTGTAATGGTGCGTGCTGCGATGTGAGGTATACACAGGGGACTTGGGACGGGAAGACATCTGCTCCGTGCGGATCATATATTCGGAAGTGGTCTCATATGCAGTACCACCATTGGTCAATGGCGTAACATCGGCCACATTCACGATTGAGTCTAGATAAGAAAGATTATTGGCCGCACGAATCGGCGACTGAGCCCTTTCAGACGTACCGTGTGCGGTGATGGTCTCTTTGATCACGTGCGAATTCTGGTAGATGGGATCATGCATTTGGTAAGTGTACTGCAGATCTTTGGTCGCTGTTTCTGGCACGATCTGCACAGGGGTAACGGGACGATCCACCACGGAGCTGGATGTCGTTGTTCGGGGGCTGGTTTCGCGTCGCTCCATACTACCTGATCGTTTGTAGCTGACCTCATAGTCGCGCCGGGACGACTGCAGGTCAGCGAGGAGATTGTCGAGGTTCTCCATCAGGGGTTCTGCCGAAGCTGATATCAATAATGGTGGCTAGCTCGGAGGCGCAACGGCCGTACGGCCGGAACACTGCAAAGGGACACCAACAACAACGAAACAGGAACTAGAAAAATTACCAGTAACGGTGACAACGGTTGACTCACAAATTCGATAACAAAAACAAACGAAGACGTCACACTAAACAACAATATCACAAGTCAATAGCGGCAAATATAAGATTCCCTATCACGCTTAAATGATATCTTAGTCACGTTGCCGTATCGTTGTCGTGTAACGTTGCAGTTATCCTTTTCCGTAGCAGTCTCTATATTGCCTAAACACATCGATCGGCACACTTGAACTACGCACAGGACAATAATGTCAGTTGCCGCGAAGTCTCCGAAGCGTTCCGCCGTCCACCCGACAACGGCCAAACAACAGCGGGCGGCAACTCCGCGCCAAAGGTCGCCGCCGGCTCGGAGTCCGAAGGCGTCTCGAAGTCACAAGGTCGCTACAGATGCAACCGTAGACCACTACGCCGAACCGCCTGCGCGCTGCACGATTTCTCCTGCGCTCTCTTTGTCTGCCAGCCTATATCTCTGCGTCTATCTCCTTTTATTTTATCCTTTACTTTGGCAATCACACTCGCCCCTCGCCTATCACCTGGCTAATACGACTACACTATCGCCGTGTGTATCTTTCGTATGGTCGCGTTGAACGGCGCAGCCGACTATTAGTTCAGCGCTCGCACTGTTTCTCGCTGTATGTTGAGGTGCCTTGGAGGATTAAGCTGCAGCAACGGCTGCAGTGTAGGCACAGAACAGAGGCAAGAGCGATGCTCTTGCCAATAGACTGTACCAGCAAAAGCTTAGAACACTCTTTGGTGCTTTTGTGTCCTTACAGCCCCACTGGGTCGGCTGGTGGGGATGCGCCACCGCGGCCGCCTGTTAAACCGTCGTTCTATCGAGCTATATAGCTGAGGCCAGTCAAAGACAAACGAGAAATTCAGGTCACTACCACTACGAAGTCAATTGTTATTACAACTGAGGAAGACAGTACGGTACGCTAGAGGATCCGCGTGCAAAATACATGGGGGAAAACGAGCGGGCGGGCGTACAGGCGAACTAACTCTACGGCAGCGCTGCACGCGATAGCCTGGTCGCAAGCCCAGCAGACTTTGTTGGTAGGAGGCCGACTGTCAATGCTGAATAGAGGCAAAGAAGAGACGCCTCTACGGAGATACGGAAAAAGAGAGATTTAAGAGAGTACAAAGAAGCTCTAGTGATCAACACACTCGTTGGTTCTAGTGGCGATGTTCGCACCCTACAGTCTTAATAGCAACGCACTCAACGTTCGCTTGCGTTTGGCCCTTTGTCGTCGCCGGTACTAAGCTGCCCCCTGAATCTAGTAAACTTTTATGCTTGGTAGGGTAGTGACGCACTTTGCCAACCACATCCAGTGGCTGTTGCTGAACGTCCAACCGCTCAGCGGCGTACCGCACAATTGACTCAGTCACAAAATACGACTTCGTCAGTCAGAAGCCGTGATGAGTGTAGCGTCGCCCCAACGCCGCGTTCTTCGCCTGGGAGGAAGGGAGGTAAAAACTAAGGGCAATCAAGCCAGCAAGTCAGCCAACGGGCTTAGACGAACGAAAGCCAAGACGACGCTCACGTATAACCATTTGACTACTAGCAACAATACCACACGATCACCATTACCAGTGTCCCAACAACGGTGGCAATGGCAAGACCACAAATAGCCGTAGCCACACAACTATGACAGGCACCGTAGCGCCGGCGAAGGCGGATCGGATCCAACCATGGAAAGGCGGAGCACGGAGCCGTAACGAAGACGGCCTCGCCACCGCCATCGCCGCAGCCGCGCTCGTCTCAGCACTAGCGACGGCCGTCCGGCTGAAACGACAGACTCTGCATGGAGCGACAAGCTAAAATAAGAGAGTTGCCTGTTTTTCATAGCTGCTGGTTCGCTGCTTTAGTTGCTTTATTCGTATTAGTCCAGCAGTAGTAATAGCGACAGTCAATGCTGAGTAATAGTTTCTCGAATGGACACTGCGGTCCACGGACAGACAAGTAGACGGGCACGCACGCGTACACACTCGTCATGAAACATATCCCCACCGAAGAGCGATACGTTCATAGAGGCAAAAAATGCAGATCTTCCCCGCGCAGTCATCAAACGCCCAGGATAGCAAGTGAGAAAAAGCTAGAGGTAAATAATTGACCAAGACACGATCTATAGCCGCAACGACAATATAATAGCATACGTTCTAACACATTCTCGTTCTGTTTTTTTTTGCTCTATTTGACAAAGCGATTTTTTTCCAATCGAATTCTTACTGGCACTGTTGTTGCTGCAGCCTTATCACCTTCGATTTTTAGTAAAATAGCCGCAGCAGCGACACTAGCGACACTGCTGCTACGATACCCTTTTTTTCTTTTTTTTTTTTGCTCCTCACACTCCTCTTAACCTGCGGCCCATGGACACCGATTGGTCTAGCGGTCTACACGAGCGCCGTTAATGGCTTACCACTTCGTCCTGCTGCAGCTGTACCATATTCTCCAAAACGGTGACAGTAACACAAAGGGTAGGAGAGCGGCGTTATGCAGATCAACACTGTATACGTACGTAATCCGTAGCTGTCGCAGCCGCTGACCACTGGCGTTCCCGCCATTGCGTGGATACTTAACCGCTTCATAGATGTAGATATCGGGATTGACTTCGAAACTTTCTATTGATGTACTACTCATATAAATAGTAGAAAAAAAAAAGCATTCGTGGTCATTCGTGTGTTGGGTTTCTGCCACGAATGACATAAAGTGACCACGAGCACTACCACAGCCACATGCTACCATCGACCGATAGCAGCAGTAGCAGCGGCTAAGGAGCCGTAAGCCAGCCGTCATCGTTGTCGTGGTCGCCAACCGGATGGCGCGTCAAACCATCGAAAACAGTCCCCCATTTAGCACTCCATAACGGGCACTCCGGCTATATATAGAATACTATGTGTGGGCTCGCACAAGGTCTCCAGAACATGTACGCGCGGCGGAGGCCGCGACGCCACCGGCTGACGCGTGTTGAGTGTATGTAAGCTTGAATGCGTTCCATTGTACGTACATGTGTATATGCACTTTTGTGGCATGTATATAGTTCTATATGCATGTGTACATGAATGTATCTATGTCGGTACATGCATGTGTACGTACCCTTCTCTTTTATGATAGGATGCCTGTGTATGGAGATGGCAGGTGTATGGTACATGCTGGTGTGTCCCTTGTCTTGCTACTAAGGATGCCGTTTTGTTCTCTTGTTACGGGTTGGGCGCTGACGACTGACGGCGATAACTGAGATGAAAATCAGTGGTGCTACAGTAATGCAGCAGAATTGGAAACGTAAGAATTTTGTCTTTCTTTTTTTGGGTAGTCTCGTTTTGGGTAGCTAGCCAGATATGTGGCATTATCATGGTGGTGACAACGACAAGCGGAGTCGCGCTTAACTGAGCATTACATGATCATTATCCAATGGCATTTTGCAGCAATGACTCCAAAAATAGCCAGAAAACAGAGGACTTAAAGATTTACCACAACAACAATCCATTGTTGCCATCATCAAACAGTTTATAAAATAAACAATAATCAGAAAAGTATGGGTAATCAGAACAACGTAAGCATTACTTAATGATCCCTCCATATTCAACACATTTACGAATCGATATATGAAATATACAGTTGACAGTGAATAGTTCTCTGAAAGAATTTCGAAAAAGAGAGGGCCGTATCCTATTTTCTTACGTATTTTTATAAACGCACAACCGTGTATGATCAGGAACGAGCGCGAAAGTACTCATCATTTTTGATGCTGGCCTCATATATAGTTTCTATTTGTCTTGTGGGGCCTCAAAAGAGCAACTTAACATAGGAAAAGCGCAGATGAAATTAACAAGGACTATACCATGGTTGAACGAGCCTACTCCATTCATACATCTACGTATGCAGTCACGCTATCAGTCATACGGAGACGCACATCACATTTGATACCCAGTATTGAAAGCCCCAAAAAGGTACACAATAACAAAGGACGATTCAGGAATGGATTATCCCGAACACTCCTAATACTATTCGTTCACAACACGTTCATAGGGAAATAAATACACCATTACCAACCGATCCTATACGATTCACGTGTTCGGTTTATACTACTACGCCACGCGATGCTGACAACCTGAAACACGTCCACAGCGCATCGCTGTTTTAAAGGGTTTTAGCCTCTACGATAAACGCTAATCAACACTGAACATCCAAAAACTGTCTCACCATAAGAATCGACCTCTCTAACACTTTTCTACCTGTTATACAGCATTGATATTGCACCTTTCACAAGATAAATGCTCAGTTCTAAATCGCTCGTGGCAAATGCTCAACAAGCTCACGACCTCTAGCGGGCAGATCCACAATCGTCCACGATGAAACTGTACCACCGCGACCGCGGTGCACATAGAAGCGACACGGGCGCCGCTGAGTCGTGCTCTTTTTGGCCGAACACTTCTGGGAGAAAGCAGGTTAGTGGGGTGCCTAACTGGACGGCCTGGAACAATAACAGCAGCATGAAATAGCCGCCGATACAGTCAACTCGACTCCATTTTGCACAACCGTAGCGTCGGTCGTCTTCGAAGCGAAAAAACCCAAGGGCATGGACGGTACAGCGCCTAGTTATTGCTTCTGCCGCTGTCGTTATTCCTGTAACAATAAACTCATACTAACGCGCGTTAGTGAGAAGAGAGCGCAACAACACAGGTCCCGAAAGTAATTGTGGCCTGCTGCTTTGTTGACTTTATTCATAAACTGACTCAATCGAATTAGACTTGCACTAGGCCGAACGTCAAGATTACGCTGGAAGAATACTCACAAACTGATCTATGAGGCCCGCATATCTGCATTGGCCGCCCGCACAACCGGGCAGGTTATAGAGCAGACGCGGTGTATCCAACTATGATCGCCAGCCGAGTCCAACTACGACAACAACACCATGGAAACGGGATACGGCCAGATGATTTTAGGCTACAAAAAGAGTTTAGTGTCTAACAGACAGAACAGGATACACTCTCACCGAGAACGGCTGGCACATCTGGCGTATCCAAAGTCAACCGCTAAATAGCTGACAGGAGGAGGTATGCACCCGTGTTGGAGCATTTGGTAGCAAATAATAAGTGGAACTTTTCGGAATTCGAACTTGTCCTGATCGATTATCGGTGTAGCCTGCTGTTGCTGTAGGTTCGACGAAAAGCATACTAGTCGTAGTAAGGCTGATTAATCGCAGTGGCAGAAATATGACGACATATTATTTCGTCATTGTTGGCCACCATGACAATCCCATCTTCGAGATGGAGTTTGCATCGAAAGGTGAAAAGGTGTGTGAGTGTTGTAACACAAGCGCAAATAGACATACGCGTGGAATTTGTTGCTATTCAGTGTAATTTTGATGGTTTTGATCGGTTGTGACACTGCGGAGATGAAATTGAAGCGTTATCGAATTAACATTTTGCATCGTATCTCAATGTTCTGTTAGATTGTATGGATATAGTTGAATAGTTATCGACTTACTTACAAAAATATTTTACGTTCTGTACTTAAGGCCCTGGACAAACTTTAGAAGGCTGGCTCTCAGCACAAAACGAAATGCCCGAATTCTAACCTAAGCCACCATGTGTCCTAAAGTTTAGCGGTTAAACACGTGACCCAGTGTGCCATCACGAAGATCGTATGGGGTCATTTGAAAATAACGCGTATATATTTGATTGTAGAGTAACTTTTAATTAAGTATTACTTAATTTCTATTTATAGCCATTTAATTCGTAGAAAACTTTAATCGATTGCCCACAATTATCGGAAATGTTCACGCAGAAAAAAGAACGGGCTATTGATTGTGTTCATGCGTTTGACGCTAAGCTTAGTGGCTATCGATCCTTCAATGCGTATATAAAATGCCTTGTTTCAATTTAATTTTGCGTCATTGGTACATTGGTCATTTTTGATCATTGAAAATTAGCTTTGATCCAAATAATCGGTAAGATATCCGTAATGTTTAGCAAATATAATACTGTTTGAAATCATATAGATATTGTGGCAAATTTATTCGCAGTTCGGTGGACCATCTGTGTAATGCATATCTCAGCGAACCACTGAACGACTTGTAAATATTTTTGATAATTCTTTCTGTTGCTTCGCTCACAGTGATAGTGCTATATAGTGATAATAACCCTTAAACGAAATTTTACCAATTTAATAATTGAATTTCTGTTTGTGCGATTGAGAATATTGAACTGCAGCGTAGCACCAGAAAAACCCATAAATTAAAGGCACGATGCCGTTATATCTCAGGCTAATCGACTTAGTCCTACTGTTCATTTATTTCCGCAGACAGACAAGACAGGCCAGCTTATTTGTGTGTCGCTACTTGTGATAGGAGAGAAGCGGAGATAGTTCCTTCAAACATATTTCTAGTTAAAGTCCGATTCAAAAATACAGATAAGCGTTAAATAAGCAGGCGTTAATGTTTGACGTTGATCAAGCAATCACGTTACACTGTGGTTTACGTGACCTAGTGCAATTCGAGCGTCAATCATACATTTCTGTTTCATCATTTCTGTTCTGGCGGTCTGGTTCTAGGTGACAGTTTTATGAGAGACACTAAAAGGAGGTGCGGGAATAATGAAATTTATATTGAGCCTTTTGAGAGAAAAAAAGTAAACGTGTCTGAAATCAGTCGTGCAACCATTAACCTACTGTGTGCAGATTGGACGATTCGACCTTTAAAAACCACATGCTCAAGTACTAGTTCCAGCAGAAAAAGAAATGCCTTTTGTCATAAATAGACCCGTCTCTCTAATATTTTGTCAATGTGTTATTATTATTTTCCTTGGGAAATTTCGCCAATGTAATGGTTTTCATTGTACAGTTTTTTTTTTTTTTTTTTTCTGAACCACTATTCGTTCTCGGATATCTACGAAGTCATCTAAAATTTTCAGTCACTGGCATCTGATATAATCATAAGACTGCTATCTAACATAAATGCACTTGCAAATTGTGGTTTTTATTATGTTTTAATTTAACCGACCGCATTCTCTTTCAGCGCGAGGACAACGGACGTTACCTAAATCAATTTGTGGCCCATGCAGCACTCGATCTCGTTGATCTGCACGCGCAGCAGAACTCCTCCATGTATTTAAAATGTGTCGACAAATTTAATCAATGGAGCGTTTCCGCCTTCGTTACAGCGAGCAGTGAGTCGATACATAGTTATATGGTTTAAGTTGATCTATATTATATAACGAATGCTGACTCGTCATATGTCCACTTGGCGATGGTATATTGTAAGTTTTGCCCTATCCTTGTCCTCCGTAGCACATCGTAAACTGCGCCGTTGGTTCTAAAAAAACGTCGCTTTCTGTTCATATATAGCCCACATTTATTACATTGCATGTGTCTCTCTAGTTATTTCACTAGTTATATCCGCCACTGGCTATGAGAGTTACATTGGAAATCATCGATTCCCTATCGTACCAGTCCACTTATTATAATATCGATGTTTATAATAGTGCTTACAATTGTGTTTCAGAGATGCGTTTCTTAATGTTACATAACGTTAAAAATGAGGAAGGCATTAAAACGTTCTTCCAGGAAATGTACGAAATCTACACAAAGGTAATCACTCTTGGGCGAGACCCAAATTCTCGATTTTGTAATTGTCCGATGTAATTGTTCCATTTGTCATTATAGAACAGGAAGTAATGAGCCAT
This sequence comes from Varroa jacobsoni, assembly GCF_002532875.2. Classification (NCBI taxonomy): domain Eukaryota; kingdom Metazoa; phylum Arthropoda; class Arachnida; order Mesostigmata; family Varroidae; genus Varroa; species Varroa jacobsoni. Next base: position 12,616 of record NW_019214347.1, on the reverse strand, counting down.
TATAAAGAACAAACAGTATCGAAGTATTTATGTCACCCGGTAATCATTTCTAGAGGCTTCAGAGTGCCGATAACAAAGCTCGAAGTAGTTTAAAGGACCTTGTTTAGTCTGCATTGAATGGTTATATAATGCTGGCCAGGGGGGTCGTTGCTGAAGGTCCCACCAACAACACTTATTGTACGGCTTGTGGGAGTAAAGTTACATAGTACAGGCACAGATTTAAACGCAGCCCGGTATGTTGGTTTCTGACGCAAAGTTGACACATTGAACCAAGTTCGAGTCATAACACAGATCACCATAATAACTGGTTTTACAATCGTGCTATCATCTGCTGTCTCACGAACTCAATTTAGTTTAACGGATTTTTTTTTGTTGTTTGTATGCTTTCTTTGTACTTCTATTTCGAATGAAAACAGGTACGTTTTGCCTCTGGGATGTTCGCCAGGAGTCGATAGATGCATAGTGATACCTTGTACTAATTCTGTTTATTTAGTTGTTGAAAACATGCTTTTGCCTTTTCACGTTGTCAAGATAATCTCTTTTTAGTCACAACGTAGTCAGTCTTCAGCTTAGTATAATAACAAAACGTAAAATTAATACAAGTTTTGGGGCTAAATAAAGAAATAACCAAGGTGTAGGTAACTAGTTTTCACTCATATAAAGAAGACAAAACTTATTAAGACAGTGATGATCTAACTCCAGCGACTGATTATAGAGCATATGATGTCTCGTCGAATTGATTATCTAGTAGCATGCAGAACCACCGTCGGCTGATCGTTATTCGTCGCGTTTTATTTTATATATATTAAATATATATAATATTTATAAATATTAACTTATATTGTTTAATTAAGATTTGAAAATTATTTGCAGCATGCGCTGAACCCTTTCTATACGCACAATACGGAAATAAAATCACCGGCGTTCGACAAAAAGGCTCACAGTTTGGCCAAACGTTATCTGCTTTCATAGAAAAATGCCGCCGTTCCGTACCGCCGGGGGAATTCTGCACATAGATATATGTATATACATTATATATAAAATATTAACAAATAGCTATTGATTAACTCGTCGTTGTATATTATTTTTGCGTGGTATCGACGATGTGCCTTTATTTACAAAATCTGTGGGTTGCATTGGAACAAAGGTTTATAAATGTATTCTTAACTCAGGTGTGAATAAAATAGCCCCTTTGTCGTGGTATACTTGACAGTACTTCAAACAGAACGTTAGAGCTTGTGTCATTTTCATTATTGATATGCTTTATTTTACGTTAATAAGCACATTGAGGGAGTGCCTAGAATTGAGCGACACATGTGGGTGAAAATTTTATAGGCACATATTTTTAATGTCTTTACAACGTCATTACCTCCAAGTTAGACCAATAGGTATAATAATATAGTATTATAACACTATGTCACACCACCTCTTTGCAAGAACTGATTGAACAAAAGGTTAACTTTTTGTACCATCGAAAAGTGTTTTTTTATTTTTAATACTCATTAATTTGTCGATTCTGTAAATAATCATTGTATTCTATCAATCGTATTATTATTTGTTGAAAACTCAATTTAAAAGGTTCGTAAGCTGCCATTAATAGTTATATAAAATATATACATTTCTGTATAACGAAAAAATTCAAATGCAGAGAACAGAAATAAGAAGGCATTTTATTTAAATTTCTAATCACTGAGTGTCAGTCGGTAATCGACTAGTCTGGTCAATTAACGTTTAGGCTCTAGTTATCCTGTCGTGTAAATAATGTGTCGCACTACCTTTGACGGATGTGCATAAAAAAAGAAATAAAGAAACTGCTAACCTTAGTTGGTCAAAAACAGACTCACTATTCGATACTTAAGAATTTATATTTATTTCATAATATATTGCAATATGGAGCTTCATTAAACAGGCCACCTTAGATATTGCGAGACTTAAGTAAATTGATTTAAGTAGATTAGTTAACTTGTCAGTTACTAATCGAGCTTACATTCTATGACGATATTGGAAAAACAGCACGGTTGTGTCTGTTGAAACATGCATCTGCGTGCTCGACTGCGTTGTGATCCTGTCTAATTATGTTGAATTTTCATGAACGTGCTCTACAGTTTAAATCCAACATGTATAGCCGCAATGCCATTGAAAAGGTTTTCATAGGAGACGCATTTAAATCCGGCCTCGCGAATCATGTCAGCAAGCACCTCCTGACTAGGAAACTTCCGAATGGATTCGACCAGGTACTGGTACGATTTCCAGTCACCCGCGAGCAATTGGCCCATCACGGGGATAACTTGAAATGAATACAGGTCATATATTCTGCAGGACCGTTAAAAAACAAAAGGGATGTGACTTATTTTTATAACAAGAAACGACTCGTATAACCCATTTACTTTTACACTTGTGGTGGAATTACGGTAAAAGAATGACAGACTGGTGTAAAAAGGTTACGAATAGAATTGGGTAGCAGAGAACGCATAAATTAGAGCTGAAACTGACAGCTACAGAATATAGATAAAGGAAAACAGCTATAACAGTACTAATGTATTTTCTTGGACATATGTTTTTCTCTGTTGATGTATTACTGGACTTTATAATCGAAATAATTCAGGATATAAAGGTAATTCAGATATGAATAGAAGATAAGTAACTCTCCCACAAAAAAATAACAATATACTTATAAGGAAACTGAAAATGTATTGTAAATGTGCTCCACTAAACAGAAATCTGTAGAAATATACTGGACTAGCTGCTTGTAATAACACGAAAGGTTATGATAATACTAGCGAGCTAACTTACCGAGACAGTACAGGGTTATCAACATGCGAGAACTCAAGGCAAAAAAATCGTCCTCCAGCTTTGAGTACCCTGTGTGCCTCTTCCATGGCTCGGTCCATATGCGTTACGTTACGCATGCCAAATCCAATGGTGACAATGTCAAACTTCTCTGGTTCAAAAGGTAAATTTTCAGCATCGCCTTCCAGCCACGTCAGGTGGGGCTCAGGTGGGACTCCAGGGCGAGCTTTTCCGACCGCCAACATCTCTGTGCTGATATCGCACACAGTAGCCTGCCATCCACACATTTTGCAAACAAACGTGTATTCATTAACTAGCCGTCGCCAATTACATACTGTCTTTGAATGGATAAACGCTAAAAGAATTCCAGTAAATACAACGGACACATGAAACATGCATTTTTTGTTTGTCATTTAACTGACGTGCGTTAAATGCTCGTCCGATAGGACTCATGGAAGCAGTTGATTTTTATTGGTGCTCTGTTATCAATGAATCTGTATGTACCAGTCGAACTCTTCATACGCTCGCTTGAGTGTATTAGTGAACGACTTAAGTGAGTCACCGCACCAACCTTGGTATCTTGTTCACTTCGAATGCCCAGCCGTAGGCCGTTAATTTTCGCTTGTTTAAGAAAGCGCAGCGCAATATCTCCGGTGCCGCCGGCCACGTCAAGAAGCTGTTGTCCTGGTATAGGCCGAATCCGTTCAACAAGATAATCTTTCCAGCAGTGGTGAACCCCAAACGAAGTAACATCGTTCATCAGATCATATTTGGACGCAACAGAATCGAAAACACCTTTCACGAGGTTTTTCTAGAGGAAGTTCATTGGTAACGACCAGATATAAGCAATAAAAATCACCAATGTATTGGTAAGATAATGCAATTTTGACATACATCTAATGTTCGTGCATGTCTGATAGGTACTCATTGAAACAATTAATTAGTAAATATTTATTAAACCGTGAAATGGTAATTAAGCAATTTAGAGTTTGAATCAAAAGTGTTATGTATAACCTTTCATGAACGACTACACAAATAAAAAAAATAATTTTTTTTTTTAGTTTTTACATAAATCGCCACAAATGTGTACATTGGAGTCGTGCTTAGATCTCAACGATTTCGGTACACTGTACCAGTTTTTGTACTTTAGATGAAGGTGTTTCTGACTCTATGAAACTACCTTCACAAAGTACCTGAGTATCCCATTACAACTCTATAGTACTTTCCTTTTTCTGCTTTGAAAAGTGTTTCCAACAGACTTTCTACTTAATCAGCGCCCTGTCTCTCCCATCAACTATAGCCTTACCAACGCTATAGCTGATACCGGCGCTTTGCCTGTTTTATCAGTCTTTTATTAAATCTGTCAATAGACTCACCTTCTGTTCGGCTGAGATTTTCTCAAAACCAAAGGTTGTGTTGTGAGCTTTAGCTGCTTCTTGCGCGCGGGATTTTACTTGATTTACTGAAATGGTCTTCGAGTCGGAACAGTTTCTAGTACGAACAGAGTCTGGCATTGCAGTGGGGCAACAGGCACCCAGAGGTCGGATAGAGCGGCTACCGACAAGGCAGATCGGTCTAATTAAACTTTGCATTGTCTACCGGATTCACTCGTTATGTTACTTTGTGTCTTTAGCAGTGATAATGAACTTTGACTTGGCTGAAAACATTTAGAACGTTGTATCAGGTGCACGCGGTTGAGATTCGATTGGTTGGATGATGTGCTGATCTTTGCATAAGACACAGATGGAGGAATCCAGCTACAAGGCGGCTCACTGTGTGGGTTGTAGTTTTGCGCTATGTGGGTACAAATTAAAAGGTTTAATTAAGTGGGCACCACAGGCCCCCGCGACAGCTTAGTGGGTAACGTATTCGGTAAGGGGCACGGTGTTGTCTAGGTTTGAACGCGGGCATAGACACACTTCGTTTCACGTTGAGAACCAGCCATCAGATGGCATGCCTAACGGCGATACCAGACGTGTCACGTAGAAGTGGGTACCCCAAGGAAGTCTTTTTATTGTGATAAAATTAGTTAATCATTGTAGAGTGAGTTCATTAACTCATAAAAAAAATAATAAAAAGTGGATTAAGGGAAGAGATTTTATTGAGAAATTTGGTAAAAACTACTAATACGTTATATTCGGGACGTCAGCTGGTGTAAAGTAGATATAGAGGACAGAAAAGACATATAATAGATAAAGGTTTTGCAGTGCCCATATGGGAGGGCCAATAAATGCATAGTATGAAGTTTAGTTTATTTGTCTGGACACGGTCTTCTACCTGTTTCATAGCATGAAGAATTGATGCTATTATGAAACCACTGCAGTCAATAAAGGCCATGTGACAGCAGAATGGGCCAATTTAATTGAAGCGGTACTCCTTACACGTTGGTAAAGCTTGTGCCTTTCAATAAATTGCAATTAGGTCTTACCAACTATAGCTCGCTCAGCTAGCATTAATTGGCCAACTAAAGGCTAATAAATCCAAATACAGCCAGTCCACAGTTTATCTGAGCATAATTTAAATAGGCAGTTGTTGCCTATGACAAGATTAAACCAGGAAAAAGAAAAAAAAAGAAAGATATTTTTCAGAGCCTCTTATATTCCATGAGAAAAGTGCTCGCATAATTTCATTATCGATCATTGACTAGTTGAACGTGTTCGAATTTCCGGTTGTAACGAGCTTCCTTATAATGGAAGATTGGTCTTTTGGACGAAACCCTTAGTGAGGTCTTCAGCGATGATCTCGATAATTCGTTCAGCTGGCCATCTAAATGTGCGCGTTAGCAAATTTAAAATCGTACTAAGTGCTGCACTCAGCGGGCCACGAGTAGGAGAGCGGAAACCTAATCCAGAACTTCCCAGGAAGCTGAGCTTAATCACCTGTGCAGTCAAGTCAGTTTGTATAATCGATTCGGTATAAAAATTATCGGCGTAAGTTGTCGTCTTTATTTGACATGTCGATCACCAAATGGGAACTATGATATGCTAATAGTACGCACGATCATTTTATCTTTATTGTTTACAGAGGCGGATAGGTTTCTGCTACGAGGTTAGCTTCATATGTCAGTCCTTAATTCGAAAACGAAAGAAGTACGTGGTGTTCATGATACTAAATCAGGCATCGCATATTGTACACCTAATATCAAGTGTCTCCAATTTTATTCAACATTTTATTTATTTACACCGATACTGTTGTGGTTATTATCGTAAAGTGGATAATCAAAAAAAATCTATGCTAATTATTTTTTTCCATACACTTAGAGATAATATAGATTTGTTTCAGATTTCTCATTGTGACATCGATTTACAATAATATCCCACGTGCTCATATTCATAAGTTACTTTTCTATTTTGCTTTGTTTTATACTATGCCACATACTGTATTGGGTTCCAGCAGTTGCACACTGAATTATCACCAATAAAGATATAATGACATAACAGGCCATAATAATATCTCTTTAGATTTCTACTGGATTTACGCTAGACACGCAGATGTTGTATCGAATACAATCTGAATCAGAAAAGCGTACCAAGTTAGAAATTTCACAGACATACCTTTGACTTAGCGCCAGGCTCTTTCGGTGGTCGGGGTACTGCAAGCGTTATATTCAAAAATAGCCAATCGAAATACACCAGAAATTCGCCGGCTGCGATACTCGCTAGGTACACTAAATCGAAGAGCACTTGAGGCGCCCGAATTGATAGTGGCGTCCACAGGTAAATGGTCTTTTCGCTGCAATACACTTCAACCTGCCGGAAAAATCGAGTTGGTAATTCATAAAAAAACTGTTTATTTTATTACTACTTTTTTTCTAACATTGTTAGCTTTCTGTTCCCGCTTTGTGAATAGGTATTGAAAATTACCGGTGTAGCATGACGGGCTTGCCTCCACTAAAAGGTCTAGACGGGCTAGGTCCTGCTGGACTCATCTGGAGTTTTTCCACTGAACTAATGCAACGGCATCGTAATCATAGGTCACAGCAACCGTCTGCCAATGCCCGAATTTGAACCAGCGATAGCCCAGTGCATCAAACGTGAAACGTATTGGCTACCTCAACGACGCCGCTGCCGCCGTCCTATGACGCTGTACGTTGTGCATTTGTATATATTATTCTGGTAAATATAGGAAAATAGATTAGTTAAAAAACGTTGAGCGAACCTTAGCCAGAACGTTGGTGGTATAGGCGCCGTATAATCGACCGTCTTTTAAGTCGAGTGCCCCCAGCCGAAAGGTTCCAACCAGAAGTGGTTCTGCCTGTTCGATAGCTTCCCTATTAAGATCTAGCGCCTTTTGTAATATATTAGAAGCAAAGTTCCCTCCCATACAAAGAAAAGACGCCTGCAAGGTTTCCAATGATTACTATGGTGCACACTTTCATTGAGAACTTACTGTATCGCTGACAATTGGCATTATTATTTATCGGTTAATAGTTATCCTAGGTATATCATTGCTTACGAATATTATAAAAGAAGCCTGGTATTTCACAACTGTTCATTGTATCATACAATATTATATATATATATATATATATATATATATATATAAGTATAGCGTATCGCTAAACCTACCTGGCGGGGCATTCTAATGCGTGTCTGGTTATCACTGGCTTCCAGATGACCAACTTTTCCCTCCTCACTCAATTTTGATGACACAAGACATGCATCAAAAATAATAAGTACAAAGACCGCCATCGACTTTTCTAAAATCGTAACTCCACCCGCTGTCTTCACTTGGCCGTTTCCACAAAACGAAAAAAAAAACTTCTTATAACAATTCCTATTCATTTGGTATAGTTTTTTCCAAGTTTCAATTTTTCCTTCAGCTGCACTTGACTGCCTCGTATTTATATTGGTGTGAGATCTGTAAAATGTTTGCGGAAGCTGTTCAGGTCCTTTGACCTGATAGTGATTTACCTGTCAGCTGATTAGCCAAGTTTTAAAACATTCTATTGAGGGAACAAATCATCGAGTGTTTATCGTCGCCTAGCAATCTGAATGAACACAATAGCTGAGATTGCTTGAATTTTTTGTATATTAGACCTAGTTTTTAGCCCGATAGAAATCTAATTAAAGCCGGTGGCATAAAGTGGCCTGATGTTTCAATGGAGCGCGGACAGAAAGTGATTGTAGCTATACAACAGCCAAATGAATAGTTTTGATAAATAATATATATCATCAACGAGACTTCAATGTCCTATTAAAGGCATTGTCCAGAGACTGTACAAGTTTAAACGACTGCGTATCAATCACGAATAAATTGTGCTATTATCTGTATTGGATCTAGTTCCTTTTAAGCTTTTTTTTTTTTTCTTTTTTAGCCACGCTTAGGACGAAAACCGTCAAAGATCATTCGACATAAGAGCTAAACTTGATGAGCTTTTCGCAGTTGAAATATGGACACTTTATGCTTGATAGAGTGAGATGCACATAATTTTTTGCCCTTATTAATGATCATTTTCAAGCGGGCTGTATCTCAGATTCTGCTTTTGTTTGAGCCGTCCACCTTGTCTCCTCGTGTACAGATGAAGACCTACAGTGTACAGGCGATCCTCTTCTGTTTAGTTGTTTAAAAGAAAATTTCTCAGAAAAAGTTCATTGACCAGTACTAGCTAATAGTACTAAATAACTAGTAATAGTTTCAAAATAACCGGAACCGTTACATTCTGTGATAGCTCACTGACTGGCTTGTGATGGTGGCCATTTTGAATAAAATAACAAAAGCCAACTTTAGCAAATATGCGAGTTGTTATTTATTCAATTCGTTTATTTATTTATCACAATTGTGTTGACCTGATGATAAGCACGGAACCAGTGGTCTGAAATAAGTGTAATACATTAAATGTCGTCCTTTTCACTAAACTTTTCTAGCTTGCCCTTTTTATCTGGTACTGAACAATTCCTAATAGACAGCATGTCCAAGAGTCGCTGAGTAACTTGCATCTGGCGCGGCCTAATTTCGTTGAGTAGTTGTTCCGCCGCACTCTTCTGCTCAGGCCAACGAAGTAACTCTTCGAGAAGCGGAAGCATGAACTTTATTCGACCGAACCGCCGCAAAAAGCCCTTGGTCGGCTCTACGGCAGGCTCATAGCGATTTCGCAAGGCTAACACCAACCAGGCAGTAGTAATCTGGAAGACAGCGTAGTGACTTTTGACGAAAAGCAAATTATTCGATTTTCGTTTTTAAACAAAAAGCTTCAGGCATAAGTGAAAACTTAAAATCTTCCATAACAAGCTTAAAGTGTCATTAAATATGAGTTATTAATGTAAAATTAAGTATGGTTTGGAATTATAAAACTTAAAATTAAATATAGTTTGGAAATTTTTTTCAACTTTTAGTTGAACAATAGCCTAAAGATCATGGATATACTATAGTCATTGATCACTAAGATCATGTACAGTCGATATTCACCTAACTTTAGGTAGTTTCATTTTTACGAAGATGTTACAGGCCACCATAAGCAGCATGCTCCGATTGACGGCTTTAGGTTGTACTGGACAGAAATTGCTTTAAACATGCAGTTATGAAACACTCATCTATCGTCTATTTAAGTTTTCGATCTTTTATAATTTCACATAAAATTTACATATCCTAGAGACTATCAAATGTTGCACATAGCAGTTAATTGAAGGCCCATTCATCGTTTTATGCTGTATAATCGAAAAATTCATCCAAGTAGAGAACGTTCGTCGAGTGTAGAGGATAGGGACTTAAGGCAAGCTTAGCATGCGTTGTTCAATTGAACCAATAAATAAAAAAACTTCTAGATCTAGCCAGGCATATATCACGGAACACAGTACTAATCACGATAAAACTACTAGAAGAAGCGTGAGTAAAGTATTTCGTAGGTGCAGCACCGTTCACGGATATATTTTTACTGACAATAAACCTCATTCATGTTTTGCCACGGTTAGCGGCGGTGGCGAACGTAAAATTTGATAGATTTGCTAACCTCCATAGAATGTTATTATTAAAACCTGCCCTTACCTCACTGTTTTTGCTGACATCGAAACCATACTCTGTGGACATTTTTTCTAGATGATTCGCGGTCAGACGTATTTTTTCCGCGTTCATCTTCGTGAGAAACGCAATTTTCTCCTGGGGCGAAAAATTTTTGATATCATTTGACGAAACTAGTTCCAGATTATTATGATTTATGCTACGCCATTTTTCTAATAGACGATCCACCTGTGCTTCCAAGCTGGTACTATAATCAGGTACGTAGCTTGGAAGTCCGCGGCCATGCAGCCATGCGTTCCAGTCAATTGATGTCAAATTATTTGTGGTGGCAAAAAAGGTTACGAAGCTGTCTTTCATTTCATCAGATTCAACAGCCTTATACGCGAATTGATCGACGTAGCTTTTCAGGAACGCGTTCATGGGTTTGTCGCCTCCAACGAGCTGCTCGAGGTACCATAAGAAAGTATGACCTTTTTCGTACCCAACGCGGTTTATCATATCATGTGGATTCCTACCTGTGAGGTTCGTCACAAGCCTAGTGTCGTCGAAGTCGCTGAGCTTCTCGATAATATCCTTCAATCTAATGTAACCGATTTTTGCCGAAAATTTTCTTTCATCACTACCGAACAGAGCTCCTTGGATCTTGCGCTCAAGAAAAACAGTAAAGCCCTCATTGAGCCAAAAATGCTCATAGGTTTTTGTTGTGACTAGGTTACCGAACCAGCTGTGGGCAATCTCGTGCGTGATCACGTTCGTAAGTGATTTGTCCCCCGTCAAAAGGGTTGGGGTTACGAATGTGAGGCAAGGGTTTTCCATTCCTCCATAAGGGAATGACGGGGGAAGCACCAGGATGTTATACATAGCAAAGCGGTATGCTCCCACGATGCGTTCAGCGGCGTCCAACATTTTGTCAATGTCGCTGAAGTCGTGAACGGCTGTTTCGAGGTAGCCTTTCTCTGCCCAAACTTCGCTAATACGACCGATCCGACGAGACTTTACGTCACCCACAGCAATTGCGATTAAATACGCTGGAACAGGTATGTCCTGGCGGAATCGAAACATCTTTGTTTTTTTAATTTCTTGAAGTTCATTAGTTGTTGTTTTATTTTGACGAGGTTGTCTCGGTGCGACACTTTTGGCGCCCATTAGAGCTACGAGGCTTTCAGGTACCTGCACTTCGGCAAAGAAGGTCATCTTCACCTGCGGTGTATCCTGACATGGGATCATACTTCTCGCGAAAATGGGCTGATTTTGAGAGTACATAAATGGCTGCTTTTTTTCCAAGGTCTGCGCTGGCTCTAGCCACTGAAGAGCGCCGGCCGTAGGCGATGTAGAGTAACTGATCACTATTGTTATATTGTTGATGTTCTCAGGAAGATTAATGCTCAGAGGCGCACCATAAATATCCGTTGCCAGACGCTCAAACGTCAGTGAGTTACCATCAACGTCTTCGACTGAGTGCACCTTAAGATCCAGACTGGCATCAAGCACAATCTTCTGCGCTCCCGGCTGTTTTATCACGTCATAACGGACCACCGCGTTTATCTCTTTAGCCTGAAAATTAACCGAAGCCCTCCAGTGAAATCTTTTCGTCACAGCTTCATTGGGATTCGAGCGAGAACTTGGATCGTAGATGAAACCTGTGGACAGTGTTTTCATCTTCCCATCCTGCACATTCGTGTCCGACTTCTCGTTCGTATTAAACAGTGGTTTAGTATCTTTTGATAAGTCAATCTCACCAAATAAAACTACTACAATTAGCCATATGCATAGGTGTTGTTGCGCAGCAGATACCATTGCCTCGCGCATCAGTTAACTGCCGTTTGAGCCGGTGTCCTGCAAATGGCGATTTGCCAGCGCCGTCAGGAGCACGCTATTTCCGCTGCAATCTTCGCTTGCGGTAGCTCACAAGTTGGTGTCGAAAGCCGGTCGTGTAGTTGTTACGATGTAGAGTGAATAGGATCGTATTACGAAGACTTTTATCTGTTGGTCGCAGCAACGACAGAAAGAGTTGCAACGAGAGGAAGGAGTTATCGGGGAAAACGGCAATCAGTCTATCATTTGCGCTAGCGTGGCGCGGCGTACACGACACGGCAAAGCATCAGATGTTCAATTTACATTTGCTATGACACAGTTTGCTGATTCGTGCCTCGCTTGCCGCTCATCAGGAAGTCAAAAAGATCTTTTGGATTTTCCATTTCAATTTGTCCGTTAAAAATAATTTTTTGTTGCATGCTCCGTCCATTTGAAGGATGCGGAATCAAAGATACGCCCGAAGCGAGGGACGTCTTGTTCATCTGATATTGAAATTCAGTTTACGCTTTGGCAGTTAGAGCACATACAGTTACATCAGAGAGATAAAATTTTAGAAAAAAAAAAAAGTATTTCTGCCGAAAGCGAGCTATCTTTGTCAAGCAAGGATTTGGGTTTCACTGATAATTCTTTCTGTGAAATTTCGAGCTTAAGTGAAAAAGAGCTTTCGTAACCGAAAAATTATCAGCGGTGAGCTTTGATCTCCACTGATACACTATTAAATGATGAACAGATATAAACGCATCATTATGTTAGCATGTATTCGACAAGACTAACTAAAATACCAGCGGTAGGCTGGTAATAAAAAATCCTCTGCTAATTATTCGAAATGCTCTACCTCTTTCCTTGATATTTAAATAGAGACATATTTTAACATGAGTAAACGGCCTAATCTAATTAGAAATACATTACAGACTCCCTCCAAGGATAAGGTCTCTAGCATCGTTGTTCTTAAGTAAAGTTCTCAATTTGAAACGTCTATATATATATATATATATATATAATATTGCAGAGGCCGATTAATACGACTCCGTCGGAAGATAAACAATTGTCGCCA
>NW_019214346.1:25254-244227 GCF_002532875.2 Varroa jacobsoni | reverse complement strand
TGGAAACGGGCCGAAGGCAGAAAGACGCATGAGAATAAATCGAAACAGTCTAATATGCACGAAAATATAACCATGACCGTCCGCTGTTGATCGCGATAATGCTAATGGTAATGATAACGAAGATTCCGATGATTTTGCGGATGATGATGACGACGGTACAACGGCGCCTGAAGCTTTTCACACTGTGCAAACACCGGCAGCAATCACAGTGGTCATATTCTTAATGACGATGATCGTGGTAACCAAAAATTAGGGTGGATCACGCCACTGCCATCAGTGTATAGTCACATATCGTTACCATTTGTTGTTATTGCCGTTGGCGTTATCGCTTTCGGTCCACCAACTCTATCGCAGACAACGAATCAGGTTGTTTGTAGTAATATTAGGAAGTATTCAACAATAAAATGAGCTTGAATAGAAGACGAAATGAGAACATATCGAGGCCTTGTTATAGTTTGCTTGGAGTTAAGGGTTGCTGCTACTGTCGTTTTCCACGCGGCGAAGGCAGCGTTCAAGTAGTGGAAAAATTACTGTGATCTCCCACATAAACGGTTATTCCGTTTCGGCGCATCTACGCTGTATATGCGTGTACAGATCAATATGATGATAAATTGACCGGCACGAAGATTGATGCTTACTTCCTTCTATACAGGTTTCTCTCAACTATTGAACAAATAGTTGTACTTGACTGTCTAAGGGCTGCATATGTGTGCATGACCGCCATCGTAACAAACAACAGGGACAGTACATATCCTGCGTAAAAAATGTATTGAAATATGTTTTCAAGACTAGTCAATATTCACGTATATACGATGCAAGCTCCGAGTGCAGTTTTTATCTCGTGTTCGTTTAGTAGATGTTAGTGATGAGTCTTTGATGGACAATCACGTTCGATTCCACACAAAAATGTAGCCTTTTTTGTTCAGATCTAATACTGAATATGGAACTTGATTGTGATTTTAATTAGTAACAAAGGAATAATCTTCAAACATACAAACAGCTTGATCTTCATACGCCGAACATCATATAAGGCGTTGGTGCACTACTAGTAGGAAAGTCGACAAAAATCTTTACGGTGTGATAAATATATGCAAGTACAAGATGTGTCAATTTTTTGGACTCATGCAGGTATTTTTCTAGAAGAAAAAATTTCTACAGGTTTATTGAAGCGGGGTAACAGGTGATGCTGTCTTTCATTCAACTAAAATCTGGTCCTAAGGCTTAAAAAATATTACTATACACATTAAACGCCTACCGTCGTAAGTGCCAGTTCCTATGACGACCATCAGAGCACTCAGCTGCAATATATTTTAGCATCTTTAATAGATAGCGGCTTAACATTGGCGCGGACATTATGGACAAAAGCAGTCAGATACAAGGTTAGCTTTATTTTTCGGTGGAACGTGGAGTATGGTAGAGGGAAACTAGTGGCTTCCCTGGCTTGTTCCCTTCGTGTCTACCAAATTACTCTTTTGAACAGAAAGCTTTCATAAAACCAGTTAAAGCAATTTTTTTTATTTAACCAGACAATACAACAAGCATCCTGATTGATAAAATGGTACTATGTTTTGTCCTTCCGATGTCCTTCAAGGAATTAGGTGACTGCTTGCAAAATGATACAGGCAAACTGTAACAATGCGGTATAGTTGTCTATCTTACTGAATAACATCTAAAGAGTCAATTATTGAGCTATTTTTAAAATAAACCGTCAACGAACAATGTTAGCTCGCGACACAAACATACGGGAAAAGGCAAACGCGGAAATGTTTTGAAGCTTTAAGCCAGTAGTTTTTAATAGCAGGAAAATTTCTTCACATTTAAAAAAAAAAAGTACTTTTCATAGCCATAATCGTCGTATACAGAGCTGTTGATGTCAAAATTTTTTACACTAGAAGACGCTGCGTGATACGTGATTTTTTTTGCAATTAATTTTAATATAGTCACACAAAACGGGATATTTTGCAATTGCCAGGAATGATAGATATGATATGTGCAGTAAATGGCCATAAAGTACCAAAAACCTGGGGCGAAAAATGCCAGTGTAAAGCTTACTCATGGCAATCGAGTTCAAGAGAGAGTCAAGGTTTCGATCTTGTAGAACTGTTTGTATTGCTTTTTCACGACATATGTTGGCCATGGCCATAGGGTACACAGTTGTGCTATTTCTTGTCGCAAAAAAATTATCGTTGGTTAGCTCTTTATACTAACAGCGTAACATTGTTTTAATTTTGGTATTACAGCTTCGGATACGTGCGGCGGATTGTCACTGTCTTCAACTGCTACCAATGAGTCGGAACAAAGCTCCCCTTCATTCCAAAGTAAATCGTCGCAGAACTTCAGTCAGAGGAGACTTATCCATGTCGACCTCATGTTCTCTGTAAGTTCAGATCTGAATCTAAAGAGCTAGTTTTTTAAATAAGGTTGACCCCGCCAATAACAATGTTAGCTTAGTGCTAGTTATAAGGCTTTCGAAGTCCGAGCCTAAACAATAGAGCGTAGATATGATTAAGGTTATTTCAGAAAGCGTCTAAGACCTCAAAGAATGCATATACTAAATAGATGTGCTTTATTACAATTAAAAAGAAAGTTTTTTTAGGCATCTACTACATTAAAGGTATTTCTTCCTCTTCGGTCTGTTGTGTATCGGCAAACAGAAGACAAGCAGCTACGTTTGAAAAATTATGCTCTTCTTATTTGCTAATGATTTATGTATGCACAGTTTGAAGAGATCCTTTTTGGAAAATTGAAAGTCAAGATTTGGTGAGTACTTCGAACTAGCGAACCAAAATTACGTACATACATACATAAGTACGCAATACGCTAAAGAACACTGAAATAAAAACACATCAAGAACGTTTGTTGGTGTTGGTATTTCAAAAATATATGTACAGCAGCAGCAGCAGCAGCAGCGGGAACTGCAAGATTGTCATTATTGTTGTAGTAGTAGGAGAGCGTACGTATGGAAATGGCGCATGTCGCTGTAGTCTGTATTTCTGTGTCTTCATCAGTTGTCTTCATTATACACCCCCAATTATTCCTGAGGTTATGTACCACCAGAAATTAAGTAGTGTCCCCATCGATTAAGTACATGTGTACAGTTTAATTACTGAGGTCGTTCACAGAAGTCATGTTGATTGCCTTTTTTGCTGTTAACACACACAAATTAAAAACAAACATGTCATAAACACAATATGCAGTTCATAAAGTCATGTTCCAACACGGCAGTTCGCTTCAAACTACGAGCAGGCAATGGTATACATGTAATAGGTGTAAGTAAGACTGTTAACTGTGACAAGGTAGAACTAATTCATGCACTACATTATAAACACTGATGAATACGCGTACCAAATTATACCTTCTACCGTTTACCCCAGCTGCTAATTCCACCATTACTTGTAATACCATTACTACCAATAGTATAATATATTCTAGTAATATATGTCTACAAAATTGTTGTATGATTGAGTAGCATGTACAAAAGGCAGGTAGTTTGCAGAAGTGTGCTAGCAGGCCGAACTATAGGCCAGCAGATCCGATCGTTTCACGTCGTCGTTTTTGACGTGCTAGCAATACTAGAAGCACGGGAGTATTGAACAAGCATTTATATCAAATATTTAAAATCAATTATCAGCTCATATGAGCAGCCCGAACAGGATAGAACGGCAAGTGAGAATCATTGGACCAGGACCTTTTCTCCTCTGTGGCTCCCGTCAGTTCGGAATGGCTCAGGTAGGCAGGTAGTATTTGTTCAGACGGGAGTGACATATTAGCACCTGGGTTATCGGCATTTGGCAGTTTGAGATGTTTAGGTTTTCTGCCGTAGTCGTAGAGACACGAACATAGCTCCCTTGGACAATGTGTATTGATGGCTAGACCCTTGGTCTATAGTATAAAAGTGAATAGAACGGAATATTTGGCTTTTTTTTTGCCAAGATACAAGACATCCAAAATACAAGATATATGTATCTATTCTTGCAAAAATTTCTAAAATAGTATAAATATTTTATAAAGTAGTATAATGGATCAATGCGACGAAGAGGGCAATTAGTCGAAAAACATAAAAATACCGTGTGTGCCTCATTCACGGCAAGGGCGTGGCCCCGCTTTAGTAGACTGGTACAACTGATCAACTGGGTCAGATTCCTTCTAGGTCGGCTATGGTTATTTATACTATCCACCAATTGCAGAATCTGAGTTTTTTTTTCTCGGAAATAGTAGCGCACACGATGGCGAGAAGTTATTATATTATTAAAACAACAATCCAAATGACATAGTCACTTCACAGAGAAAGGCTTCCTAGCAACGCTAGTTCTACTGCTTTGACAGTAATACCAAAATAAAACGCAATTTCCAGACATTGTATAATGAATAAGACACACAAATCTACTGATGAACCTAAATCTGCAAGCATTAGTTTGCTGATAGGTGCAAGAAAAGACGTTTACTTCAAATAAAGACAACCTATTATTCATTGAAACGCTGCGAGCTTATATCATGACAGCCATATCGCTAATACAATCGTACTACTCTTCATGATTAAAGGTTCTAGAAACTTAATTTACTGAGAAACTTTTTTACAGCTTTAGATCATGACATGTGTTGAGATGCACGGAATCAAGACACGCGCCCGTAAACAAACGACTGACCAGGCTGTTTTCGCTATTGCGACAATCTCATACGTAAAAGGGAACTGGTCTGACTGTACACACGTTCGTGCGCGTCATTTCTTCCAAAAACAACGCACGGAAAACGTTACAATAGGTTTTGATCTGAAGTTGGCACATATGATCAGCTCCTTTGGTATGGATAAACGGCTAATTTTCGGTTATCTTGACCTCCTATGTATACGTCTAGGGAAGACGCGTATAATCTGTGGCCAGTAGTCGCACATACACAAAGCCAAAGGCCAAGATAAAAAAATAGTCTCGCCCTGTTTCGCCCTTCAATAGTAATTACCACCATCACTCGATAGGTCATGTGCATATTCTATGCAGTAGGTTGGGCTATAGTGTATATATATAATGGACGCATAAGCATTAAATATAAATAAGTACATCGTAGTTGAGGCCGTGTTCTTCTGCTCGTTACAATATTGGCATGTACTTAATAATATAAGAACCATTCACTGTTATTGGTTGATAAACTGGACCATGTACATAGATAAACTTGCGCATCGTACATACACAGTGTACTAATATGCATCACTAGTGGAAGGAAGTATTTAGAAAAAAGGAAGTAAATCATAAGCGTAGAAATAGGACAAAGCGTAATACTAGGCATTGTCCTTTGGTAGATATGTATATATACAATATATTGATTAGGTGAGGTAAAGACGAGATGATGGTTTCATTAAAAGCTCAGAAGGATGTGAAGTCAGTTGTACCGGGGTCAGCACTTTGAAATAGTGTGAATTTGTGTTATCAACTTAAGTTGCACTAGCATTTAATGGTACTATGTTTTGTATTTTTCGATTCCATTTAATTACTGCACTATACATACGAACATCTTTACTGAGCCCCAGCCTTATAAGAATGTATTTACAGATATTTTTAGCATCGATCCAATCAGGTAGGAAGATCCTTATCATATAATAATCAGTTTAGATACCCTAGCTTTTACAATATGGAAGCCTTAGTAGGCTTCCATATTGTAAAGGCCCAGACAGAACAACAATTTTACGTATAGGATGCAGGAACTAAGTTGAAACTCTCTCTCGTCGCATATGCTGCTACGAAACCGGCATGCGTTCACTGATTAGTCTTGCTGCTATACTGAACCCTATACCGTTAACAGCAACGGCGTCGTTTTCAGCACTTGAGCGAAGATTACCGATGATTTAATCTTTCCTTCAAAATCAAATAAAAAAACCTCTCTTTTACCTAAAATTAACGATCTACAATTTTTCCAATTTTCATACGGTCTCTGAAGGCTCGCAACAAGATTTTTTTTATTGAAGCAAATAGAAACATTTTGATCTAAACGGGCGCGAAAAAGAATCAAAATTGCTCGAAAAGTCACCTTTGATGCATATGCCTAGGTTTTCACTACAGAAACTCACAATTTACGCTTTAGACAGGAGACTATTGATTGTCAAGTGAATGTTTCAAACAAGTACGAATGTTGTTGCACTTGTTGATAGTTGTCACATTATTTTCTACCTTAAGTTTGTGTCCTGAAATTTCAAATTTTAGGTTCACATGTTTATGCAGTACAATTGTCTTTCTTTGAACGTTAGTATCGATTGCCGACCATCAATATTTCCGTTTCGTCTTCTCGTTTAGGACGATGAACTCGAGGATAGTGAAAGCAATGCATCTTCCTTGACGAAACACCCGTCAATCGAGTTTCTCAGTTCTTCGTCGTCGTCGTCGTCGTCGTCGTCGCCGCAGGATGTTACACCCGTGGCCGAGCATCAGAGTCTACCAGCGAACCTGAAAAGGCGTGCCTCTAGGCTCTCCTGGCAGAAGTCTGCCGTTACTCAACTGAATGGTAATTTCCTATTAGCAGCAGTAATTGTGCATCGGTGCATTAAGCATCGTCTAAAGTTGCAAACGAATCATAGAAGAATACGCGCGTGAGTCAAGTAAGGTGACACAGTTCATCGAAGTATAATCCGATGGATAGCTTCCAACTATATTAGCCAAACAATTGAACACGGCTCGATCTCAATAGCAACTATAGACGTTTGACTAGTGAACCTGTTTTCATGCTACTGTTGTTGTTGTTGTTTGACTTTTCGAACCAGACCCCTCAGTGGCAGCGGCGGCTCGAACACGGAAGTTATGGCGGCGACATTCGATAGACGTTTGTGACGCGGAACATCAGGAGAAATTGGTCAAAAATGACCCTTTTCGGAGGTCGATTCGCGTACGGCAGGAGATACGGATCGATGATTCTTCAGGCACCAATGGAAGTGCTGACCCCAAAGATTCCGGAGCGAGCAAGATCGCCATTGTAAATAAAGTAAGCTGAAAAACATGGAAAATAAAAGAAAAGATTGCGCTTCGTGAAACCTGACCGTCAACTTCGTTCAGTGTTTATTTTTCTGTTCGAAGTGGCGCCTTAGTTAGGCAAAATATTGTATCTTACAATGAATGGATAACGGTAAATTCTGTTCTATTCATTTGAAGACGTATTGCGTAAATCGGAAGCAATGCTCACGAAACTCACATGACCTTTACAGCAGTTGGAGTGCCTTTCATTAACACTTGAGGAGGTAGCACATATACGGTCAGTGATGACAAAGGCTGAGTTAGAAACCCTCCTTGTTGCCCCGCAGCTCTACGAGGACGTCGCAAGGAGCAAGGTGTGTTTCACCTGTAGAAAGAACCGTTTCAACGTTCTTTTTAGCAGGCCCGTCAAATGCCATCTTTGCGAGCGCTCAGTTTGCGACAAGTGCTCGACAAAAATGCACATCCCTACGCACAGGTGACTATACCAACAGGCACAAAACAACGCGGCGTCAAAGAAACAGCTGTTATTTCCGAACGTTATATCTATAGTGGGACCTGCTTACTACAGCAGGACCTCTATTCAACAGGAGCTCTATTCGTACATATTTTTTCGTTCTCTCACTTAATTTTTATATGAGGAAATCTAATTTGAGTAGATGCTAAGTACGATTTGTTTGTGACTTGTCCAGATTTGATCGGATTCCGGTATATATGCTTTCCCCAAGCACGCCTACTGAAGAGATAGCTGTGGAAGCTCCCAGTCGCGATAAGAAGGCCAGCAGTAAGAAGAAGGACGAAATTGAAACTGCAGTGCAGACGTTTACCAGGTGAATTCTAAAGGGAGAAAGAAATAAGAATTACTCGCTTGCCAAGCTTTTTGGGCTCATGAGGCGCTTATTTATGCGTCAGCTGCTATCAAGATCATATCATTACAGTAATGTAGCTTTTCATAAACGAATATTTTACGTTATGTTTCGTCCATCTACGATTAACCTATTTCCGTCACATGGCTTGTTTCCTCCTATTGGCTTTTCAGTGGATCTGCGCCGTCATCGCCAAATATAAATTCGCGAGCAAGCGGTACTATTGCAGTACATCGAGACGATGCTGTGGATTCTCCTTCAGTCGCCAGCTCGTTGGAAAAGCATCAGCAACAAATCGAAGTGGCCATCATGTCCGGCCAGGACGTCACCGATGATGTCACTGAAAATGATCGAAAGAAAAAATCATGGCAAGATTCAATTTCAAAGAGTCTGCTGAAGCGACCCTCGATTTTGCGGGTTCGAGCCAAGCTTCGTTGTTCGCCAAAAGCAGCCAACCACGAAGAGACCAAAAGTGAACTATGCGAAAAGCTTAAGGCGCCAGTACTGCCCGTATGTCGCGACTGCAAATATCTTGTGCGTTCGATTATACTGTCGAATCGGAACCCGATCGTGAAGAGTCATAGTGATAACTCGAACTGAGGCTCGTTCCGCATCGCGGGTATCGAAACACGCTGCAGACGCTGAGCTCGTCGATGTTCTTAAAGGTGAAGAACGAGAAGATGTGGAGAAACAACTATGGAATCAGCGAGGACCCTGAATCCATCTGATGCCTCCCGTTTGGTGGTACATCAAGCAAGCACAACAGCATATATAGACATTAGCCAGCTAACGATAGTAGTCTAGCAGAGAGAAATTGTATCGATCCCTTGTGTTATTTCGTTCAAGCGTTAAAAATATTTTGACAATAAACAGTATGTGTATATATACGATTTACGATAGTCGCCAATTCTTCCCCATTTCCCTTAAAGGACCGTAAATAGACATCAAGTGTTAACACGCTTGTATATATAATATATACTGACACGACATTGGCCTCCCGCTTTTCGAAGCTTGGACAAGGAACCGTCCATAAGCGTTATTTGTCGACCTGTTCGGTGCTTTAAAGGGTTCAGGAGGCTACGCGCGCGACTGTGCGCGTATCTGCGAGATCCAGCGACATGTAATACGCCCACTTCGAATCGACCCAAGTCGATCGGTAAACGTGAGCGAAGACGTACAGTTGACCATAGAATGTTTGTGGTTGAGGCGATTTATTATCTTAAGTATTTGTGAAAAGGATATATCGGTGATGAAATCGAATAGAGAGATACTGTGACAGATGCGATCTATAAACGATAAGGCTTCCAATATAGCTGTACTTAAGTAGACAATGGAGGGCTGTTCGTCGATACGTGTCACACGCGACAATACCATGTGATTGTTCTTATAATTAGTGGGGCAAGTAGTGACCCTCTTGCTTAGAATTTCGTTGAGTCTATGTCTGTTGCAATATCATATGTATGTATATATGATATTGCAACATTGGATAGATTGTTACAAAATAAAACGGGTTTATATTTGTGCCGTAATGACAAACGTGTGAACGAACGTACAAAAAAGTTTGCTAGAAAATATTCCGCCTGTTACACCGGAGTGGTCACTTAATACGCCTGACGTCGATAGGGAACGTACCTATATAGACTGGATTGTAAGACAGTGGGACTATTGAGTGTGGGCAAGGAATTGAATGCGGTGTGATTGGTTCAGAAAAGGCCATAGAGCGTTGCAACTTCCATATCCACCCTTTATCTCGTAAGTTATTTTTAAGGGCGCGACGAGAATTGCATGACAGCAAGATAAAAAAAAGCAAGCCTGATATACGTTTCTTAGAGTATCAATTCATCTGCCTAATATTGTTTCACACATAATCTGTAATAGTATGAAAGTGTTTATCAAAGACTGTATACAATGATGGACGATTGTCAATAGACACAGTATGTGAAAAGTTTTTTTGTGTTAATCTTTGAATTTTCGACGAATAATCAGTTACCATAAGACGGTGTTTTGAAAAACTTCTTTCGCATTTAACCGTTTTATTTGTGTAATGGAAAAGGGTGGATCTAGCAAAAAAAAAAACAGCCGTTTCATAAGTGAACAAGCCGAATATATTGGTATCTATGACCTGAAGGACTGTACAACGGACTATAATTCCATGACAAGTGCTTATAGTTCAAAGAACGAAGCAGATAAAATAAACATCTATATATGAGTACGCTTTGAGGCTGTCCGTTAGTAGTTTGCATGATGATAAGGAATGGTATTTTGTGGCACTGGCCGCAACTGCATAGGTGGCCCGGACGCTGTCGACCCCCGCGTCCTGATTCGTCGTTCAGGCAATACCCAACAAAAGCAGGTCTAGCGTGCAAATCTATCTAACGTTCAGGTCAAAAAGGGGGCAACGTTAAATGATCAGAATGCTGATAAGCTGAATAAGGGAATTCGAGCGTATAGTGCGTGGAACGAATAGATGTGATGTATGCAGGAGGAAGGAAGAAAGCAACTGGAAAACCTTTGTATCTATAGACTATAGCAAATATGTGCGTGTGTATATGGGATGGACTTGTCAATGAGGCCCTGCTATTCATGTTTTGCCTTACGTTGAAGACGACCGCTATATCATTATATACCTGCCCCAGATACGACAACACGGCAATGGGCAATCCGTAGTGATGAATAGCAATGAGCAGTGATAGTGCAACAAGTACACAAAGTAGATAATGACAGCGTGCGATCTACATAGAATGACGGTATGATTCAGCGAGTGATCAATGTATGTTTGATTGTTGGAACCACATAATTGTATTGTATAACAAGAAAAAAGACGATGAATATTATGATGATACTGATGAGGCCTACTATGATCAAGTAACAATGATGACAGCGGTGATGGTCAGATTTGGGGGACAAGTGTATCTATTTTTATTAATATTATTATTAATATTATTAAATTCCTTTTTAAGCCTTCTACGATTGCACAATTTATTAAATGCCCATACATTGCCCCCTACTATTCCCCCAACCATCGCCCATTTTTCTGATTGTATGTGCATGCATGAATGTTGCAGAGCAAGCGAGAGAAGATCAACTATAAATATGAAAAAATCAACAACAAAGAAACAACAGCCACAACATGGTAGATAAGATAAAAACACTGTGAACAGATATATGTGACCACAATAAGTTTGCGCAGGACCAAAATAATTGACCGGTATTAGAGCATATTCGGTTGAACGTAGCACCATTACCTTTGTGCTTCTATTTAGTTGACCGTGTATGAGCAGGGCTGAAAAAAACTAACTAATTAATAAACTATCGCCACTAAGAATATAACATGCTATAAATTGCAGCGAACCTGATATCGTATACTGCTGAGTGGCGGATAAACAAAAACAGGAAAATGCCGCATGGCTCTGATTGAAAGTACTTTATTTCTGCTGCTTACCTGAGCTAAGAACAATACAAACCAATATATTTTATGTTATTATTATTATTATTATTATTATGTATTTCACTTACCACTAGCCAAGACTTGCCGTCTAAACACAGTATATAAATATACATATATATAAACGAAGTATACATTGTATATGTATCAATACCGTCTACTTCAATACCGAAACAACTGCTTTTTCTAGCCAAGAAGACAAGATTGTTGACAAGTTGTCAACTTAACGACATACAGAAAAACTTCATTCGAATATCCCAGCCATCCTGACGCTTGCGGAAAGAAAGGTCACATAATAATAAAAATATCTTAACTCAGAAAAATGCTATCGTTGTTCTTCTTTCTTTTTTTTTTTTGTTTTCTTATTGCTATTGAAGGCGGAAGTTTCAAACCGGACAGACTAGAAAAATAACTTGTCAGAGCCTGCTTACATCGCACATCTGAAAAGCCTTAAAGCTTTGATGGCCCTTACGAATATCCCTTATATTATATATAATATTATATATCCTATATATTAAAAGAAAGAGTATCTAGAGTGGGAAAAAACCAGTTCCAGCTTTTCTTAAAAAAAGTTGTCAAATTTAATAAGTGAAAAGAACTTTACTAGGCAAATCTTTCGCAGACAACAATGCGTGTTGTTCGTTGGTAGTCCATACATATATATCCTTACTCTATTTTGAAGATCATTTGTATGTCTTATTTGATATTAATAGATATACAAAAAAAAAACTATTTTCGTTTGCGCTCATTTAGTTTTTCTTTCTAAGTTCCTAGGTATTTTTTCAAGGATCATCTCCACTCGGCTTGCAAGCACCACAAGTTACATATCTATCGCAGATACCATCTACAAATGCTTATTAGTTGGCGTTCATGAGAACAGTCTGTTAGCCTTAGAAAAATGTTTGCCTCAGGAACATGGTTTTTGATATGTTTCTGACCGATTCCGTTTCAATTCCTGAGGGTCTGACTTGTTCGTTGGCCTAAATATGATAATGAGAAACCGCTATCTTTGGCGACACAAACACGGCTGAAAGAAATAGAAGGTCGAGCTGTAACATTTGGGCGTAACAACGGCGTACGTATGGTTCGACAGTTACAGTTTCCCTTCAAGGAATAGTAAAAGACAGAGAGAGAAGTCATCCTCTAATACACTTGGCTGACTTCCGAGTTGATCTCGTATATTTGGATCGCAGGATTTGCTCAAGTAATTGTTAACCATTATGGAAGGAATATCGCGAGAAATTTCTATCATTATATGACAAAGGTAACGATTTTTGCCAGTTTTTAGTGTGACGGACGACGGGTGTAAACGAATGAACATCTGGTAACTGATCCTTCGCTATGAAAATCGTGTAGTGTGATTGCCCTCAAGAATTGTTCCTATCGTTTTTATGTGATATTATATACGATGCAGTTTTGGTATACAACGTCTTACGAGGCTAACTCAGTGTTTAATCGTTATCTCGAAAATTTCGAAATTAATTAGGTTAGTTAAAAGTCTGTATACTGTCGCTTACAGGTCGACGCGTTACAGGATAGTTGGCCTTCAATTCGACTGAGGTCAGCTGCTTCTTTATGGCTGGCAACTTTTAAACGTCTCAGTCAACGAAATGTCGTAACGATAAACTTGTTTCATTCAACGTGTGACCAGCCTCACATCTCGTACCGTGCCTTTGTTCAATAGTCTCATGCCTATCTGTTTCTCGAGATCTATGTATATCTCGAGATTACATACGATGATCAAATCGTACGATTCGTACTAAATATGATACTTGAATGAAATCCTTATTGGTTTTGACACGCGACGAATAGTCACACCGCGTATTTTATCATAACGTATCGGTGACACTCCGATTTGGTTGCGTGGGAATAAAACGTGGAATCACGTTTGTCCCTGTTACTGTTCAAATTAATATCCTTTTTCTTCGTTTTCCTTTAGCTAGATCGTATGGTTTCTGGCTGAACTGATGATTGTCTGCGGTTTTTAGGCTGGTCGACGCTACATCATCCAATCGATAACATCATAGGACCACAAAAAAGAATAAATGTGTGTCCTAAAAAATTGTGTCCTATTGGTGCATGATTGGTCAATTCAATGTAGCTTATAACTGTATCCAGATTACATAATGTCAAATCTACTGAAGTGCGTTCGATAAGCGAAGGCGTCAACGAGTCACCTGTTCCACAATTCTCTTCTCGCCATTGGACTCTACTAATATTTTTATATAATGTGTCCCTCTTGCCTCAAAGCCACCTAGCAGATAATAACTATGTGAATTTTATAAATTTCAAAACATTAACAGAAAGTAACACTTGTCTCCTACTCCCATCTGTCAGTGTTTATTAAAAATATCCTCATCAGCGCGGTGGTTCGGACGACGAAACTTCTGGATGACCATGGCGCTAATGGCGCCCAAGTAGCGTCAATGACATACTGCAAGATCGGTGTGATTAAGCATACAATTTTTCATTACCTTATTTTATTTATAGTTATATAGTTACCACAAGCTACCATTATAGAAGGAAACTATAGACTACGCGTCTGTGGTTCAACATGACGCGAACCAGTCGCGGATCCGTAATACTAGTGATGGTAGCAGGTCACATTACCTAGCTAAGCTTGGTTTAAAATAGCAACCCTATCTTTCGCTTACATGACGGATATTGCAAGCGGTATAAAGTAATGAATTTTAAAAAGTGTTACAGTAACAAGATGCTCCTACAATCAAGCGTGGTCATATTCACTTGCACTATATAATGTCCCACTAGCAATGTTAAGAACCAGTGGATTATCTCGGAGAGCAGTATCATAGCACAAAGCTGCGAGAGGCCTGACTGAGCCTAACAATAAAAGGACAATAGTAAGAATATTCATTTGAAATTTAGAGAACAAACTGAACAGTGACGTAGTCTGATTTTTGACCTTTATTGCCACACATACGATACGTAACTCTAAAAAAATCAATACCCAGACGTTTCTAACAATACCTTTATGGATCGGCACAATAATCAGCAATAACAACAGCGGGATTCGTAAAAACGGAGTTCAACCATAACCATATTTGCAAATGTACACATATTTTATTAATGTCACGAAACGGTTTAACAGTTTATACTTAAAAACAGTACCAGATGGTAATCTCAAAGTATTCAAGTTTACAGAATAAGCAAGAATTTCGACTGTTCCCAAGCAGCTGTGAACTTATTTACGTTCAATTTCAGCTTTTTTGCGTATCGTAACCACCAGCAATGGCAGACACACTTGTGCCGAATCCGGCCAACGGGTAGGTGGTACGCTTTTAGACATGGGGCCTATCTTTGACAATCAGTTAGAACGAGACACAGCTACAAAGTAATTCATGTAATGCCGCTACGAAAAGAAGACACAAAATTTGTACAAACAAACGCTAAGTAAAAAAGTAGGGTTACGCTAACCCTTGACTGTTCCTCACATTAAACGAAATCGACATGATGAAGTGGATGATCGAATGTATTTAGATACTTGTAAGAGTAGCCTTAACACTGAATCGCATTGTACATTGCAGCCGCTCAACAGACTAAACATCAGTTAGATGTCCTGGTTTGCTTTGTGAGCCATCAAGAAGGAACTTAAGCCCTATCTCCTTAATTGAAAAGCCTGCTGTTTGCAATCTTGAAAAGTTTGAAGACAATGATCAATGTTACATTTGGTGAGTATAGATAAAAACGCTAATAACAATTTGTGGCTGCCTCTTATAGGCGGTGGAAGACATCCTGTAACCTGCCCGTGCCCGCGTTTTCACAACGGATCTGTTGAAATAACAAAGTGATACGTAAACAAAAACGAAGGCAACGCCAAATCAAGGGGTTCGCTGTCCTTCTTTTTGAGACGATGTCCTCGTTATCGTCCAAGCTAGACAAGCATGCTGATTCGTTGCAGTGCCCTACAATAAGTGACGTATTTGTGACAAAGGTGTGTGCAACAGGAGATTCTAATGGTACATACTCATGTCATATCCTTGCTCACCAGATTACACACAGCCTGTAAGTTGTTTGTCGACGGAGAGAAACGAAAGTGTACAAAAATATAATGACCAAAAATACACCTGATAACAATTCAAAATAAAAAAGTGTACCTTGACATATGTGCCTAATGATATAGAGCCCGTTCAGCTATGTGGCAGGTGTCTGGCAGAAAAATAAGTCCAATATAGACAGCAAGAACAAAGCAATCCTACGAGGGAATATTTTTTATTTCGGCGGCAAGCGCCATAGTAACGATTGGATTTCTTTCTCGTCACTAGACCTTATATCGAGAAAATGCTACGAAAACTTTAAATTTAATAGAAATATTCGTTAAGAATATCTGAAAAAGATAATGATCATTTCTGGGAAAAATGTCTGCTGATGAGTGAATTCTAGCGGGTAACTACCTCGTCATCTTGGAACGGTGTGGGGTGGCGAGCCTATTACTTTAACGAGACACTGTCCTGTGCAGTGGCGCAGCCTTCACGCGAGAAATTTGAAGTAGATTCTTCTTCAACGCAGACTTTTCACGACAAGCATTTTTTTGGCGTCTTGCGGTACCAGACCTTACGTTGGATACGTGAATGGTAATCCTGTAAAATAGTCGCAAACCAACTACCTCATTTGAATATAATGCTTTGATTGTAAACGGGGCAATATAAGCGGCGGCAGGTCTAGTAGATTCCTTAAGAAGTTATGCTAGAATACTTTATCTTTTTGGTGTTCGTACGTCACCCGTATCCCCAAGACTGGGTATCAGCTCGCAGCTATGACTCGCATCATATCAGCCAACGAAAAACATAACAGTCTCCTTTAGTAGTACGCCGGCGACCTTTGCAGCATCTTGAAAGAAAGTAACTTATTATGACTGAATAGAACATTTCCTTGATACGTGATAACAACATAGCGTAGTCAGTATGCTTTTACAAAAAGTCGTTGAGCGGGAATACTGACAACCGAAACTCCATATAATACCCTGTCGAACTTGACGAATCTTCTGCGAACTAGTTTTGTTATCATGGCGAAAAAAAAAAAAGCTAGGCTTTTACCACGATTAATTGATCAGTTACGCTTTAAAGGGTTTGTTTTTGGTAAACGCTGTTACGAGAAATTTCCGAAAGCAACCTGCTGGAGTCTGACTATTTTATTACAGTTCAGGTTGGTCTTAACTTCGAAATGCTCATGTCCTCGTTACCATAACCTTTGTTAGGACGTGCCCACCATTTTACCGCTTTGTTACCCTGCAGTCAAAAAAAATAGTGTTAAAGAAGATTTGAAATAGTTTTGCGCCCACAGTCATGACAACAATTGGATTTTATTAGAGTTTCTCTATCAGAATTGATCGATGCTCATCGACACAACGCCTGCCTTGAGCTTATTACAATGGCATTGGGCTTATCTTATTTCTTTACGGTACGCTAATTAAAATGTTGTTTTGTTTTGTTTCTCTATACATCTAAGATAAATTTTACTATGGATCTTAATTGTTGTTGATCACATGATAGATAAAGTAGGTTTCTCTTTCTAAAAGGATTAGCCCCCTTCTCCTGACTGGCAAAGAAAAAATCAGCATGCTGTGTAAAAAACGTGCGTAACAATGGAGAGGTATTTCGACAAGTTCATGGCCTCATTTCCGTCACGATTGGACTTACTGAAAAACACGTTTGTAGATTGTGAAGAGGTGCATCGTCAATAAGGAAATAATAGAAATCCTAGTTCTCACTTAAAAGGTAATAGCCAATGAGAAGTTTCGATTGAAGCGTGACAAATTGCTATGAACAAATTTATGTGTTAAGAAAGATTTCGTAGCTAGGCTAAAATAGCTTTTCATTAAGAGCTCTGCCGCTGGTACTTCCTCTGAGCATTTCCTCAGATTCATCCTTCAAGGTTTACTTGAGCAAATAACAGTGCGTATATATATGCAGCAACTAAAATTCTTGTGAATTGTGTATTTTTTTGCGTGTGGACTTGTTTTACACAGAAAATACTATATACCATGCCACACATATGCCATTAATATGGCGAAAAGTTTGTCAATGGACTCAAATAAAACAGAAGTATCTTTTTATGGACAGTTCCTTTTATCATTATTAACGAAAAGTGTTTTAATAGATATATGATTGCACTAAAAAGAAAACGACGTTTCGTAGTTACTACCCATAGGGAAGAGTATGGCCTTTTTGCAAGGAAACAGGCGAAGGATATTTGAAAAGTATTATATTTTTCTCACCCGACGCTACATATTGACACGGAACTAGATGACTGAATAGGGTTAATGATTTATCGGTGGCGCAGCGACGGGCTGATTGTAGTGGAAGTACGGGCCATATTAATATGTTGATAATTAAGTGCCAGGCTATAGGTCAACAAAAACAAAATGTTTGTAGTGCTTTAATGGCGTCGTGCCGGTAAGAAATGAGACATTATGCGCAGATGTCAGATATTGCCGAAGTAGTCCACAGTCTTTCAAGTTTCACAATCTGGCACAAATTATAACAAATAATAATTATAGTTCCTAGCATTTTGACAACAAATGGACATCACTGCCATTGCCTTTTGCCATCTTTGACTAATTATTTGAACCTCAAGTGTTTTCAACCAGGTACTTGCAACATGCGTAGTTGCTGAATGAAATTAGCCAACGCGGATCAATTACCGAATGACTACAGTCTACCGCTAATGTCTGTCCGCCGGTGGGCACTTGTCCATTGTTTTTTGGGGATGTGTGTGTGCGTATGGAAAGATGGTAGGGGTCTGTATTGTTTAATAGGACGTTTAAAGGCGCAGCGTTACCACCACTACGGCCCAATTGCGAAATGGCGGGTATTGTCGTCCTTTCAGGTACAAATGTATACATATTTGTTAGCTTAGCGTGTATATCGATGCACAGGTGGCGTACACATGCATCTTGACTTGACCCACTCCAAAACCAATAAGTTTTAATATTGAAACACTTTGAGATACTGTTTCCGTATGCACAATTCTTGTTTGTCAACGCATGCTGAGCTGTAGAAATGCCTGTATTTCGGACCAACGGTAAAATCCAACCGAGATTTCGGTTCATTGCATTTTTAGACAAACGAAGATCTACGTTCTATACGACTTTGAAAGGATTTTGTTGTAATACGGAAACATGGCCATAATTCTGCTAAATTCGAAGCGACTTTATTGTAGTGTACTGATGTAAAACCTAAAGTGTGTGTGTGTGTGATCTTCTGTATGGAAAGACTGTTGATTGGTGCTTTGATTCTAAAAACGGCGGAAAATTTAGCTCTGGTCGGTAAATTGATACAAATAAATTCGTATGAGTAGATAGAAACCAGACTTTCAAAAATAGACCCAAGACAGCCGAGTTCGTTGCCAGACGGAGTTATTGTGAACTCAAAAATTCTTTAATTGAAGGTGTCTGTATTCCATATCTTTACCGTATAAGTAGTTTTGCAGGTAACTGTGAATCATCTTTCATATATATGGATATAAAACCTTGTGCTACGTCACAGCCGACGGGCGCACTACCAGACCGCCATGTCGACTTCTACTCGTAATCAGTTGTTACCCAATACCGTTTTTTAGCTGATCACACCTATGATGCGGAGCCTCCACCAAAGCGACTCATGGTTATAAAATACAAGTAGACCATCAGTCAGTGAACATGTACATCCTATTTCATTTGTAGTGAAGGGAGTGTGGGAGCATTTGAATGCGCCAGGAGAAAGCCAAGATATAGAAGCGTTCAGCACGATTGTCTTTTGATATAAGTTAATCGTCCGAAAGATTTTCAAACACTAATATTATCCAATTAGTAAATGATTTCCTTAAATTGTTTACTTCTATCTGGATGAGACAGTAAAGGAGGGCAACTTCGGATGTGTTCTATTTAATCTCTACAATCACCGCGCCGTTCTGAATTTCTCCTCGCGCTGTTTTTGAAGATCTGTTGTTGCCAAGCACAAGTACAATCACATTTCCAGAAGATCATCAAATTCAAATAATTTTATTAAGTATTTATAGTGATAAGTGAATATTAACAACCAGCTTTGGAAGTATATCGAGACTCGACAGCGCAACAAGCGGAGACCGGATCAGAAGAAACGCTCCCATGTATTATATATACAGTGACCACTGTTTAAGCTTCATCTTAGCTTAAGGCAGCCATGTCTTTATTCGAGATCTTCTCAATTAGAAGGCACTTGCGGCCACTTCCGCCAAAAATAGGAAGGAATTATATTATTTTATACACTTCAAAGAGAGCAATCATCAATAGAAGTTGTAACAACAGATCATTGGTAGAGATGGTACTAAACAGCTGATAGAAGACTACGCGCAAGAGAGCAAAGCTAAGCTTTACTGTAAAACTTAAAACTTAAACGAAAAAAAAAAAATTGTAAAACTATCATATACTTGTCATCAGTCATACATATCGCCTGTAATATTAACATGTAAAACGCCTGCTCTTTGAATATGTACATATCCAGTGAATAATACTGTCACTTACGGTTAGAGCAGTACGGTCATGTCCTATGCAGCCTTACAATGAGCATATACTCGGTTATCAACGGACTCAAACCCCATATAGGAAAAGATTTCACTGCCACTTCAAATCTACGAATATAAAAAATACTATATATATATTACAATGGGGCGCTATACGCCCATTGTAATACTGCGTAGGGTATGACCGTGCTGCTCTAATCGTGAGTAACAGTATTATCCACCGTATTTATATGCTTAAAATGCAAATGATATATATATATATATATTCAAGGATATACATAAATAAAGGAATACATAATTAAGATCGTGTTTTTATGAGCAAATGTATTTGTGCTTGATTTTCAATCAGGTCAAGCGCTATAATAAAGACTACAGGAACCAGATTCCTAAATTTGTATTAAAGTGGATAAAAATAACATGGAAATCCTGTTTGGGCCTTCTATGGCGTGTGCAAGGGTCTTCCATTACGTGTTGAATCGATGCTACCGAGCACTTGTGCGTGATACGTCAGTGCAACCATAGCAGTAACAAAAAGCTCGTGCCCATAATCTTGAGCCGCTGAGAAACAGCAGGTTGTTTATTTGCATGAATCAACTATAGAACCAAGCAGTATTTTGTTTATTTCTTTGTATCAGCTATATACCGAAATTGGACAACCTCAGAGTGACAATTACGTTGTCCGCAGTGTTTCTGCAGCATATATATGCGTTTGTCGTAGTGTATGATGATATGTATATATTATCATTTATGTTTTGGCATCTTCGTTCGATAGGAAAAAAATCGATTTTTTTTTAACTTACTTAGCTCTGCATCGTTGCGCTTAATCCAGAAATACTGATGTTTATTCGGTATGAAGGGTCTCCCTTTACAACCGAAGTTATTTTAAAGGCAACTTTTCGTCAGAACTTCGCCATATTTCGCCACTATGATATTACGGATTTTTTGTGTTTACTACCACCATTGTGTTTTTTCTACAAGTTTTTTTTTGCATTCTAAGTATAGGGTCAGACCCAAGTAAAACTGTTTCCTCTAGTGCTGCTGACTTCGACATTTTGTATTGTCCATTGTGGTGCTAATAACGCTTACGTGGTCAAGCGCACTGATAGAAACGTTTTGCCATAGGAGCTGATGACGCTGATGACGGGCTCGCTGGCTAACGCAGCGTTGGCGGCGGTGGCAGCGGTAGTGGGATGCCAAATGTCTGTCTATTCCTCTGTGTCTGAGCGTATGTACACGTCAGTACGCCGAGTGCTTGAAGCGTCGCGGGGTTTTGGCGCCTGAACGCGGAACCGACGTAGCGACTATGAACCGCAGTGGCTGTATCAATTCGGTTCCGATTTGCAGCGCGTACCGACAAAAGAAGTAAGACTAATACTAGAAGTTGTCCGAATCGGCGGTTTACTACCGGCGGCAGCCCATCCGCCATCGTGTTACACGGCAATAACATCAGCGGCAGAAACGCCGGTTTGGCGGAGCTGAAGCTGCAGAAACACAACGTCGATATTGAAGATGTACGCTTTTGCCCCATCCCCAACAGTCCCAAGCCTGCCGCTCCGAGCGTCAAACCGTAAGTTGCCAGAGCCCTCATCGTGTTGTGAGGGACGCACAGGATCACTTCATCCGCGTCAGGGCTATCGAGACGTGGATAGATTTAGTTCATATTATGCTGCCTTGTGCGACAGCTTGTTTTTTTTATAATTCATCCAATGTATTATATGGCGCCGTCTATTCCATCACTGGCATTGCTCTCTTTCCATGTACGTTTTTCTGCTGTTTCTTTTTTTCGGAAGTGGCTACGTAAATAACATCAGCACCGCGGCTATGCCGGTAGCTCTAATGTCGGTCAGCGAAGTATATTAATGTAATTCTACATAATAATGCCATGTGAAAGCGTGACTGTAACTATTACAGTTATTCCTTGTTGAAAATCGTAGTATCTGTACTAGCAGTGGTTTCTATCTTTCTTTAAATTTGTACTGCGGTTTCAATAGGAGAATGTCGATACCTCTTTCGTCATGTAAATTATGTTGCATATTTGTATTTGTTATTTGATGCATTTACTATGTCATATCATAAAAGAAATTAAGCTTTAAAGCTTTCAACTTTATCCCAAACACAAAAATGAGTTAAAAACTTTTGTGTGGATACTTATGCAGTGCACTGGCGATAGTTCTTCGAAATAGCTAAGGTTAGATTCGTGTATGCAATCATGCCTGAAGCTATTAAAAATTACCCGTACATTGTTTATACGCATACCTGTAGAAGAACTAAATTGCTTTTCTAAACATAGATAAAAACACTTTGTGGTATGCTAGCTACTGTATAAAAAGTACCAAACATTTTTTTCACTAATTGTACATACGATCCTACCCCCGTTGCCGGATTCAATGCACCTGCGTCATCGTTTTTTGCAACCGTTACTATCGTCTTCAAACCCAATCATAGTAGTAGACCTCAGCTCTTCTCTCGTTTTTCCTTAGATCTCTTCGATAGTTCTGTAACTTTTCCCTGACGAATGTTTCTTGAACTTTGAGACACAAAAAAGTCAGGTTCAGGAAATACAGACCGAAGTTCTTTGAAAAAAAAAAGTAGACCATGCACAGTGACACGAATTTTATAAAACTTTTTGTAGTAGTAGATAGTAAGACCATCTAGCATTCATCTATAACCCACGAGTTCAGAATAGTCAAAAATGACTATGGAAAGAAGCTTGGCATTTGACTTAGATCTTGCACTTTTGTCAGTCTGAACTTTCTTTGAAACCAATGCTCAATCTTTTGTCCCTGCTTAAAACGCAGACGTTTCTATCTTTTCAATCTGTAATAACGCGTTCAAACGAATTTTCTTTGAACGCGCTAGGGTTCTCTTAAGACGTTTTTTGATGGGTCTGCATTTGCTCGAAGTCAGGTCCTTTACGGCAGAGCTGCCAGGTACTTGCTTGTTTCTAAATGATCTTTCAAAATGGCCCGCGCGTGGTACTCGGGTGAAATGTCTGACTCTTCCACGAGCACTTTAAACATTGGTCGGAGATTCTGTATAGGTTCTTTCCTCCATACTCGCTATAATAGGTCGCTTAAAAAAGTCACGAAGCTATTGGCACTTTGTCGTGCACGCCGCGTCGATACACAGCCTGATCCCCCAAAAGCAGCATCAACACGGCTAATAAACACTTGATTAAAACTTTCGGATTCAACATGATGCATATTGCTTTTTAGTACCGTGTTTTTGCTCTACAGAAGAGCGAAATCTGTCCAAGCGTACGCAAAATACAAAGCGTACCTTTGGATATTTTAAAAATTTGATCTATGGATAGCGGGTAAATAGACAAATATGGCACCTTGAATGCGTCTGTGAGTAGGGCTCTAGCCAACTAAATCCGGACGTTTCATCGATACATTTCTTTTACAAACCCAGAAAATTCCAAATTCTAAATTCTGTATTCAATATTAGACATACATTGATAGATTGAAAAATTTGATTCGAGTACGCATATACATTGAATATCTACAAATCGCTAGAATTTTATATGATTATAATTTTAATGTATAGTTTCATACACATCAATTATGATGTGTCGTAGCTGTAAATCTCGTCGATATCGTTCCGAAGATGAGAACTGTTCCACCACCAAACGTATCAACGATTCACGAGCTGAATAAATCTGCATAGCATGCTTAATGATGAGTGTGCCATTGACGCTAGTATAGATATGAATCTTCCTCAGGCAGACAGCAACATAACAATTGTTGTCGCTGTTGTCGACGATGGCGCTGGTGTATGTGTCGTGGTACCACATCACGTTTGTTTACCATTTTAACGAAAGGGCAATCAGCATTGAGCAGACAGATGTGGGCGAGTCTCGGAGACGAGAATAACAGGAGTGCATTGAGAAAATGATTTATGAACGTGATGATGGCGGCGGCACTGGAACCAACAATGGCTGTGGTGCAACGGTCAGAGGGGTCGCCAGCAACCAGCACGTGGAGCTCCCGCCGTCACGCACACATGCGGCGAGCGATAGAGCGAGCAGCCGATTGACAGAGCGAACGCTCGCCCGATCAAGCTGCACGTCTCATAGTTGTAGGGCTTTTGTTGCACGAAACGCATCTAAAAAGACTTCTTACCAACAACTGTCAACTGCCAATTGTTGACTATGCTAGATTCGAATCATCGGCTTCAATAGTGTGCCAAATAGAAAACATGAATGGAACGTAACATGTGTATTATAACGTTCTACGTAAATCGTTAATGCAGTGGTAATTGTTTTGGTATTACAAAAATAGTATATAATTAATATAAATCTGACGATGGCGCTTTAACGTTACGAATAGCGCTGAGCTAATGATGGGATTAATTTCACTTCAACCGCGGCTATTGTTAAGTGGGGATTTGTTAGCTTGAATTACGCGAGAAGCTATCGCCTTTAGAATAGGCAAAAAAGCGGTACGAGCTTAACTACCAAATGGGGTAAGAGCGTTCGCTGGCTTGATCTGTTTCCATATGTGTTTTCCATATCGGACTAAGAAGACTGCGACTTTTTTAGTCGCTTATATTTTTCCTTTTATAATTCATCTCGATTGCAGTTTGTGTAATTTCAATAGCAGCTATTTCGAAAACCTGAGCAACATTACTCCAGTGAAGTAGTTAAGGGAAGTTCTTCAATATTCAGTCATTGCGAACACCTCCTCATTGTAGCTTCATTTGCAAACGGATATATAGTGAACGTGAATGACAACTTGCAGAAGAAGAAAGGGGAATCAAGAATTATTGTCCCAAATACAGATTTCATTCTTCTCCACTCAACTTCCAGTACCGTGGTATTCTGCCTAAATAAATTTCTTAAAACACTTGAAGAGTTAATCAAACATTCATTTACCACGAAAATGCATATTTATATATAATTGATAATAACCCAAATAATTCATGACTTAAGTGTTTCAGAAATTTGAATCAATAGTTTTTGAAGTAATTTTAATAAAAACAAGTTTTTTTTTTTAAATGTTCGTAATGTTTTTCGTAACGCAAAAGGAGTCTCTGTGAGATTCCTAAAGAGAGATTCAAGGTACTATTCCCGCTAGTCTGTAAATGGCGTCTCAAAATAACTACATTCCTTCGAAAATGTTTGTCGATCCCGATGTATTTATTTATAAGTTATCCTATTGTATTATATATTATATACACCGTTGGGCTTGGGAGATGAAGACAGAAAAACTTTCGAGGATATTCAAGTTCACAGTTTTTTTTATTTCTAAGTTAGTTCTTTCACCATCTACAGCTACGTTATCGTTCTGTGATGCATGTCACTTTGACACTTTGAATGCGCTACGTTTTCTTATTGTATGCTTATGATATAGTAAAATGGTGAAATTAAGTTAATTATATATGAATATTTGATAGTTTCAACATCACGTTTTGACCAGCATCCGGTTTTCTGTAGCAGGCTAACCTATTGTGTCTGCATTTTCTATATGCCATGCATTGTTTATATGTTATTTTACATTCAGCTAGCTTGAATTAGTTTTTTTTCTATTCTTCAGTAAATATATCCAAAGCATGTAGCTCCGAATTATTGCAGCAGAAGGGATCTCTAGGCAAGGTAAGAGATCTTCAATAGGCAGCTAGTTCGTATAAATAATCTCCGATTTCCGCAAATCATCGAGAACCAGTTAAAAAATTATAAGTGTGCTTCTGCAAACATTGCATGTTTAAAAACGCGTGAACAAAAGAACTTGATAGTCGATGTGTGTGAGGAGCTGTGAGCCACACGCAGTGCGACCGATTCTCCTGGCAAAGGAGCAAACGAGCAGGTCGCACATATAAACAGGGGTCGGGCTGGGGTAGTGAAGAGTAAATTGCCCATGGATGACGGGCGTTCTGCAGTTGCGGCAGGCTGCGAACCGCGAGCCGTTGACGACTAAATGTGGTGCTACCGTAGACGTGTCGCTGTAGAAGACAGCGGCGCCATCACCAGCGCGGCCGTCGCTGTGGTCGCCGACAACCGATTCCCCCCCGCCGTCGGGGTGCCATCGTTGCGCCCACCAACGGGAGAGACCTGAAAAGAAAGAAGGAAGTTTTAAAAGCACCGAGCAACATCAGATTCAATCTAAACGGAGAACGAACCGCTCCTCACATACAATCGGCATGTTGCCAGTTCTAGTTCCGTTAGTTGCGGCCCTGGCGTCCAGCGCCCTGGGTGAGTTCTCGTCATCTGCAAGTGGCAAGTTGAGGCACGGGCTGCTCCTCACATACGTGACGGAACCGGCACCTGCTCAAAGGTTGCAGCAAAGTTCTCCGAAGCGTTAGATTGATAGATTTAGTGCGTGTGTGTTTACTGTGGTTAAGTGCGAGTAAGCACAAATGTAATAGTGAGGATCTCGTTCTGTAGATAGTATATTTGTACGCGGTTTATTTTTGGTCCATGGTTTGATAAGTAAAATCACAGCATGGATGATAAGGCTTTTACGCGAGTGCACCTCGTGCTCTTTAAAACCCAAAGGAATTTAAAGGAGGTAAAAATG
Source organism: Varroa jacobsoni (assembly GCF_002532875.2). Lineage (NCBI taxonomy): Eukaryota > Metazoa > Arthropoda > Arachnida > Mesostigmata > Varroidae > Varroa > Varroa jacobsoni. The sequence goes on along the minus strand of NW_019214346.1, from coordinate 217,949 downwards.
CTTTCAAGATGTGGTACTTCTGATGGAAGTAACTATGCTTGTAATACATTGCTATTTTTAATGTCAATTTAGGCCAGGCGGGATTCAAATGTCCGACAAAAAATGGCTATTATCCAGACAAAGAGCAATGCGACATGTACTATGAATGTCGTCATGGCGTTCCAAAGCCGAAGCTCTGTGATGATGGCATGGCTTTCATCTGGACTAACAACCCCCTGTATGCAAAGTGCGACGTGATCACAAACGTCGACTGCTCTGAGAGACCGTACCTACGTAAGTTTATCAAAAGGTTCTAACGAAGGACGACATCTATAGCGCCTGGGTTTAGCAGGACGCAAATACGTTTACTATTGCTATTGAGAAAGAAATTTTCGCTCTAACAATTAATGTGGTTAATACACTGTCTTAGCAAACAGTTCTGCTTTCGATCTCTAAGTAGTAGGATTCCAGTTTATAGGTAAAATTCGTCATGTCATTTATTTACTCGTTTATAGAGCAGATACAAAGATCAAGCATGTGCTTTGCTTGCGCTCTACTGACTGCCGTGATAATAGTAACCTGTTGTTGAGCTGAGATAACAACAATATTATAACAATCAACACATGTACATGAATATGATGATGATGATTTATCTGTGTGCCCATAACGAATATGATCTGGGCTTATGCTTCATGACCGTACAGTTGTCTTACCTCTTGAATTTGATGATATGCCTAACCTAGAACAAGCAAAGACCAGTCCGCATTGTCCGCGTGCAAACGGCTATTATCGTCATGAAAAATGGCCTCAGATCTGTGACGAATTCTACCAGTGTGACAAGGGAAAAGTGAAGGTCCTAAAATGTCAGCCTGGCTTAGCCTTTGACCCTGAAAGTGCGGGCTGTCAATGGGCCGCAAAGGTTAAGGGCTGCGAACATCTTGCTAACGTAAGTACTTCTTAGCCTCCGTTCCATAACAAGTTCATCTTAGCAAACGACATTTTGGCACCGACTAGAGGGATATAGTATACGAGTGTCAATGTTTTCATTTCCAGGAATTGAAGTCGGCGTTCGCAGTAAGTTGGTTGTTTGCCTAGCTGTTTTCGCCGTCTATAAATGATCGTTCCTAATTGGATCATCATTTTTGTCAAGCTTCCATTTAGATAGTTGATATAGTAATTGATGTTTAAAACATAATTATTCTATATATATATATATAGTAATGCTATTTGACTGTAACGTATTTCATGATAACGTACAAACTACCATTTTCGGCGGTCTGCGCAAATGAACGATTCTACCATCAGTCGCCTCATATGGGTTTTTTCCCGGATCTTTATTTCTGCTCACGGAACCGCGAATGGAAACTACCCTACCGGTAGAGCCTATACATCAGGCTATACCTAGTTGCGTCATTTTTAATTGGACGCCAAAATAAAATATTCATATTTTTGTTACCGCTAATATAAGTATGGCTCTGACACGTAATCACTGCCGGCCAATGACTAATTACCATTATCACTCATTGCGTTCGCTATAGCGAACATATCCAATTCTATTGGTACAGTCAACCCTTCATGTATCCGGCATTTACTCAGTTGGCCACTCGATCATCGAATGGCTAGAAAAACTAGAAGGTAAACATCCAGAGGATATTAACAGTTATTTCTACTATTTAAGACAAACCGGTCGTAAAATGATTGCAATAGCGGTTATGCACAATGAGTCTGCACCGATTATAAATTAAATCAGTGAACCGTTCTAAGCTTGCCGTTCTCTGATCGATGATTGGGAAGTTTTATAATCTATAACTCAGTCATAGACAGCATATATCAAAATTGGTATGTTTAATTCAATGAAAATGACAATTGACAAAAGTGCGCCTTATTGATGTATTTCAACAAAAATAACAAAACATAAAGTGGGCCGCGTTTTGCAATTGGGCTTTTTGAAGCAGAATGAATAAAACATTGCCGTTTTATATCTCACAGTTGGCGTCATATCCCGGCCAAAATATTTTGTAGCATCTATTTCGTCAACTAAGACATTCAGACATCCATGGGCTACTTTTCGTCGAATAAAAATGTCAACATTGACCCAATAACATGTAACATCGTGTGCTATTTTTTTTTTTTTTTTTTTCTATATACTGACCGTTATAGAAGTTGCCCAAGCCTCCTGGCCACGCTGAAAATCAATACGAAGACGACTACGAAGACGACGCTCAACAACTTGCGAGGCCAGGGCAAAGCGTCCCCCAGCAACAGCAGCAGCAGCAGCAGCCGCCACAACAGGCCATTCGAAGACCCCAGTAAAACTCTAAGGTCTATCCGGTCTGTGCAATTTGCAGCTAACGAAGGCTATATAGTTGTACTGAAGATCTTTGAGGCAAGCAATCTTAAGGGCTTGTAATCTCATTATCGTCTGCCGGCATTATTAGACCATTTTTTGTTGAAAAGAAATCGAGTATCTTAACAAAAGTTGTAAACAAACAGCTTGTTGGGCGAGATATACTACCTATACCGTGGAAGATCGGTAGTTCTGAAGTTTACTGCAAGCTGTCTCCTTATCACAGAGTAGCGTTCTGAAACTGCCGGCCAAGATGACATTTGTCTGCCTTTATCAAAAAATATTATTATTAATGTTAATGAGTCATAAACCCATATTTATTTGCAACGCATTCAACAAACGAGAAAACGTGTATATGTTATTATATGTGTTGTATCAATGACCTAATTTACTCCTAGAAAATAAATAGTAAAAAAAAAAAAGAAAAAACTAATATTAATAAATTTATCGAAATATATTGATGACAAGATACTTTGACGACTACGTATTTTATTCTCTTTTCCTTGCTTAGGTAAGTTTCTCAAGAAAAGTTTGGGTCCTGATCAATCAGGATATTCAGTATGTTATTATAATATAACAGCAATAGTTGTTGCTGCAACCGAGATGTATTATCTTGTATGATAGAACGGTATTTTAGACGTAAGCGAGCCTGGATGCCGATTTCTACTAAATAAGTATTCCTCTTTTCAGCGAAAACAACCGAACTTTTATTTAAATAGTAATAATAATAATAATAATAATAATAACAATAGTTCGATTTTGCCGAGAGACTGAAATGGAGATGTTGAACGTTAATTTTGGCGTAAAAAAACGTGGCCCTCGAAAGCACCTAGCGTTTCACCGAATCAACATGCCGTTTGCGATCCATGATTCCCCAGATGCACGTCCAGGTTAATCAAGCTGCACCCACTTTAATAGCTTTGTACTGTCTTGGTTAATTACACCCTCAAATCGAGCTCCAGTGGGCCGTCTTTTTCTAATTGCAAGCATAACATTACAGAGAAATTGAAGATCGACAAATTAACTTGTTACGCTATAACTGAAACCACTTGATCGTGTTGATTTACAATGTTTTTTTACTGTCTCCTTTCTCATTGATTCTACTTTCAGTTTTTTTACGATCCGTTGATTTTGTTCTGTGGAAGCTTTACGATGTGTGATCCTGCTAACGAAAAGTTTGGCTTTCAAAGTTCTTCACGTTATCAGTAACTTGGTTGTTGCTGAAGACTCAAGCAGCCTCAGTGGGGAGTCTCTGCCGATTGCATAAGAGCAAAATTTATGCCACGGCTCACAAAGCGTTTGGGGTCGAACTAACTAGCTGCGTTAGTACCCCAATGAGCAGCGCGTCTTCTGAACTTAAGATGGGAAACCCCAAGGCGAACTTCGATGTGCGGACGCACTGGGCTCTATGAAACGACGAGCCGAAGAAGTAGATTCAACTCGAAGTCGGCTATTCAACCAAACAGACCCCTGTCAGTTCGGTGGATCGCCAGGTGATGGACGACTTCAGGCACTGTGAAGGATTGTCTCGAAACAATTACATATGCTGCTGGGGTGCTAAACTTCAGGAGGTGGAGCCCAAAGTCGGAAATTTTTGAGGTTTATAGAGCGATTGCGGTCTAACGCTTATTTCGTTGAGCAACGGAACTCGTTTTAGCGGGAGCTTCAATTCTTATGCAACACATCGGTTTACTTTCGATTGTGTTGTACCCTACGCGTTCGAAGTTGCCTGGTTCAACTCCATGATGCCGGATTTAAAAGAGGACTAAACAGCCTAACTCATTAATATGTAATCTTTGATTCAATTAATTATTTGGTTAAGTTTTACTGAAGTTAGGTTTATTTTGTTGTTTAGTTAAACATATTGTGTTGTTTGTGAATCCACGTTTGCGATAATCGAAAGTACTACCAGCTCAGCTAGTCAAATGAAAATTTTATGAATCAGGAATTAATTTATAGATAACTAATAGACAACTTTTTATGTATTTAAGGAAAATCTAATAAAACTTTATATTTCTAGATTCCCCATGGTGTTTGTCTACCAGATGACTTGACTACTACTAAACCACCAAGAGATCACTTTAGATCTCAATTATGTCTACTACCCAATGATTTTCGTATAAAATGTTTCAACGTATTTTTGCTTAAGATTAAAAAATTGTATCCCCTCTGATTGTGCAAATGGTGCAGTCTCTTCTACGGAAAAGGCATCGGCAATCTTCATATCAGTTGCCCTTTAAGCAGTGCAAACCGCTTAATCTAACGGTGCGTAATAAGCCTACATTTCTCCAATTATTTTATGATCTCTATTAACCAACACGACTGCGGTTAACATTAGAGGTCTTAATTATATCGTTGGTGATTTTGTAGAACGTACAGTCTGCTTGTATTCTAGTTTCTTCGTCTGATCCTGCGCATATTGTAACTAAATCTATAATCCAGGTTATAACTTCGACCTTGCGCTATCAGACTTTTATCAGTTCAGATTTCCGATTCAGTCAGGTGATTCAAAATAGAAGTAGAAATTGATAAACCAATATTTGGCTTCCATGAAAGCGTTTTTCCGTTGCCGGGAATGGGAAAAAATTATTTACATTTAGAGATATCGTTGCTGACGAAATTAGTTAAACGTTAGAGCAAAGAACGAGTTTGAACAAAGCATAGGATATATAATGTTGTCGGTATATCTTGAATTTAGCAATTTTTCCGCGCTTAGTGAACCTAAAACTGCAAAAATGATCGATTCGTTCTGGTTTCCAAAATTTGGCAGTATTCCTCAAAATATAAAACAAATTTTACCGACGACTAGTTGACACTACTTGAGAATATTTCGAGTCCTGGCCTACGCTGGAAAGGACAATGAAAAAAGGAACAGCTACCGATATTTGGAATTTCTCTACTGATTGTAATCCTAATATATTGATGCCAACAAGAAAATGCATGAATGAAGCGTAGACTTGCATAAACTATAGGATATTGGTATTAGAGCGCAGAAATCACAGGCTTGCCCATTTTTTACTACGGCCAGAAAAGTGCTAAGATACTTAAATACACATTAAGCAATGCTTGCTTTTCTAAAAAATTACATGGATTCGAGGTCATAGCTGAGTTTGTCGACTTAGATCAGATCCAATAAACAGGAAGAATTAGGTTGTTTGTTGTGTGCGACTAATGGTATATCTACAAAGCCTCCGAGGATTCGTTTCTACATCTACTGCAAGTACAAGTACCTATTGTACTTGTTGTATACTTCTAGCACTTCATTTATTCGCTACATTTTTAAACAGCTGGTCCAAATTACGAAATTCGTGGCCTAAATTAGCTTTGCCTTAGCTAGGCCACACTGTAAAATAACAATATAAATCTTCCTAACAAAAACAACCGCATGACTAAGGGTTAATTTCTAAATAGGATCTGTAGAGTGTCAAAATAAGTCGGTCTGATTGCCATAGATGAATCTGTACCTCTTTTTCGTCGCAGGTGTCAGTCGGGCTAAAATAGTACCTAATAAGCATAAGGCCACATTCACAACTAGGCCTTATTTTTTGCATGCTCGTCATGCAAAATGTGACGAAATAGTTTAACACTTGTAGTGAAATCACCGGAGCATCAGTCGGTGCTATGATGCTCTCCATATTTGAAGACGTATTCGACCAAGGCTGTGGCTGCTTTAGAATGTACGTCGACTAGACGTGACCAGTAAACACTAATATTTCCATTCCCGATGCAGGTGACAATGAAATTGATAGGTCGAGTGGTATTTCATTGATAAAGGTCGTGCAAATGTTTTTCTCCATTAACTATGAAAGAAAATGTGTGTGCATAAACATTTTTCAATCTGTAAAATTCAATTTTATATGTGTGCTAATTCAAGCCCGCTTCGCATAGTTCTAGACATTTCAGTTCCGGGACAGGAAAACTGTGAAAGCTGCACAATACAATGCAACAAATATACAGAAGGGCGCAGGGTACTAACTGCCAATCATCTCCCAGATAGTCAGGATAACATCGAAAGGGGTCCATATCAGTACTTTTGACAAGCATGTGCACGCGTTCAAGTCTTAACCGATGACCTTAATATGAATTATAGTTAAAGTTTACAGAAAACCCGACAAACCCAAGCCGACGATTGTACGCACATATTGTTAGGTAGCACTGTGGCATGCTATCTACAGAAGCTTCAAGTGGTTTGATCATTTAAGAAGGCAGAATTATTTGTTACTAGAGGCAATCTGCGGAAAAGTAAACGGTCGATCTCCAGAGCTTGACAATGTTATGAAAAGTAATTTCGCCTCTTTTTTAAATGGTCTCGATAATAATAATAAACGATCCGATACGACCATTTACTAAAAAAATAACGTGCAAATCCTAGATGCAGCGATGTGCACATGATTCTATTTTCTATTTTAATGGGCATACATACGCAATCGAAATGATAACGTTGTTTACGGCATTGATTGATAATATGAGGCGCTTTTACAATAGACCTATGTGGCTTTGACTCGAAGATATCGAAATCGTCAAACGCCATACTTATTTACTGCAAATTACTATTAGGAATTATTGATTTTTTTCGAAAAGCAATACACTGAGATATGTCTCTGAATTTTACAGCTTTACATACATAGCATCAAAACGTTGATACTTTTCCGGTTCCGTTTCCAAACGCTACCTAGAGTCAGGCCGAGAAGCCCACGTCGTAATAAACCCTGTTCAGGGTATCTTTAAACTATCGGAAATCGCTGGGCGAAGAAAAACGTGGTCTCATATATACCTCTAAAGCGACCAATGAAGTCTGCTTGGGCCGAGTAATAATCGATGTAATAATCTTTGTCACTTCTGTTCATGATTGACAACGTGAATCCTCTTGTGTGTGTGACCTCGATTGTGATGAGTAAATTGGAAGAGCAAGCACATTTACGAAACGCTCGGTTAATTTTCTAGGGTAGAAGGTTGATTTACTCAATTATCTGGGAAAATGATTATCATATAGTGCTTTCTTATAGTCTGTTAAAGATTCCAGCCCTAAAACAATAATTATTCGCCAATCATTGGCCAAAGCATGAATGTTAAAGCCGGCAACATTATAGAAATGTATACAACAACAATATGTAAAACATAATTGAATAAAAAAAATCAACGATGCATAAACTATAGTTCTTTTCCTCGTTTTGATAATATAAAATATAATTGCTTTTTCGGCTTCGAAGTTTACTTGTTTTAAGTTAACTATCCGTCGAAGCTTTCGAAATTATAATGGCCAACCATATCAAATCAGGAGGCAAAGGATGTATCCAGTTCAATTCTAAGGAATATTATTAACGGTTAAATCCTCCGAATTAAATAAATAGCACAATTTTTTTGGCATAAAACAAACGAAACCGCGTAGTAATAAATATTCAAATGCAATACTGAGTAAACTTATATCGCACTACACAAATTTATTTAGTACATTATTCTAGTGCTGTGGCTTTTGCTGCATCGTAAATATAGTAAGAAAGGAGCTTTAATTCGGAAGAAAATATCAGGCTCACTCTAAAGTATAACATCGATTTATTACGAACCTGCTGTCTAGCGTGACGACCAAAACCGTAATGTATACCCAAAGATTAATTAATTATTTAAAAAAAACGGGGTATTCCGCAAAGGAGACATTACGGGTAATAGCAATCAATTTCGTCGTGAGTGGACGGGGCTGTCACCCCATGCGTTGATCTGTTCTGATTTTTGAACAATTAACTATATAGCATTTGCAATGAGACAGTGGTAAAAGATAACAAAAGTCACTGTATTGTTATTTACACGTTTTTGTGGATGCATCCAAGTACAGTACATGTTTCTTACAAAAACACAATTTGGACCACAGAAGTGACGGGTACTTGTAGGTTCTAAGGCGAAGGTACATAGGTAACGTATCCGCTTGCTAAACTTAAGGACACCTCGCTTGCTGCCGTAATTAAACAGAAGCGCAGAACGTAAAATTTTAAATATTTATTTGGATTGCTGTACAACTGGATAAAGAGCATTGAACTACAAAAATTACAATTACTCACAGTGAACAGGTGACGGTATTAAAATGTTAATTTAAAACTAATCGGTTTTATTTAGATTATCAACAGGCTAACACGTATTAAGGTAATTAACATAGTCTTCTTGCGAAATTATTTCGGCAAAATTAAGTAAAGATAGAAAAACGTATGCTGATATTGATTTTTTCATGAAAAAAATGTGTGCAAAAGTTGAAAGAAGTGCTACGCAATAAATAATTAATATAATAAAATAAATATAATGAAATAATAAGAATGGAATCGTCTGAGATACATTTTTGTTATCGCTATAGCACTTGCGACGATTTTTGTGGTATAAATTTTGATGACATTAGTGACTGGGCTACCAATAACGCACGTAGTAAAATAAATTGTACTTTGGCATAGATTGCCATGTCGATTGGCAATAATAGTGCTGCAGGCAGATCCGCATCCGAGCACTTTACCACTTGAGATAGAGAAAATTTGACGAGAGCCAACGATTATGTCAAACAATTATCCTCTTTACATGCAACCGTGCTCTTTTTAATAATACCCATACAGAGCATCTATCTCGAACTGGCCACTTAAGAAAGGTATCAACATCTCAATAGAAATAGATAATGAACGGCAATATTTAACATTTTCAAAAGCCACGACGGGATGCACACACACGCACACGGCAGTCGCAGGACACAGATATCCCATTGTCATTAAATAAAATAAAACTTCAATATGAACAAATCACTTGGGTTTTTTGCCAGTATTACACATCGGTAACCAAGTGGTGTGCACCTCGAATGATTCATACTCGCTAGAGGTTTCTAGAGGGCATTGTTAGCCCCTCCTTTAGATGCCGGTTCCTTGTTATGGCATTATGCATCGTAGCCGCGGCTGGACGTGGGGAGGTGCGATTTGTGAGGGAGAGCGACTATTCTCCACCCATGAGGTTATTCTGGTGAAAAATATCTCAGGAAAGACATCTGCTCTAGGATCAATAGCACATATCGTGGGATTACTATGCAATCAGTACCAACCCGTATGTACCTGGATTCGATGTTATTCGGATACGTTTCTCTAATTGAAAACTACAAAAGAGTGTTCTTAGAGGTTTTGGAATTTTGAAGACCCAAACTATCCTGATGTTTTTTTAAACTTCTTGCGATAATAGCTGATGCGAAATATATGTACGATATTTTATAGCAGGGTTGAAAAATGACCCGCTAATCTATTTAAAAAAATATATATTTCCGAATTCTCATGTCCTATAACTTATCTTTAGAATTTTGTTAAAGAAATTCATTAGGCAAGCCTCTTAAGGATTTTTTAGGCAAGTTTAGTTAATCACACTATATACAACTTAATTTAACAAAATCTCATGGAGAATTAATTGTTCAGAAATACATACGTTACATTATATATTTCATCCAGAGCACAAAATCGAGTTTATGAGATCTATTTGATCGTTCAGGTAACACGTCGTTAGCCATCCAGGTAATAAAAGTGCAGCATAATACCAAAAGTAATAGACAATTCTTACCGATTTCTTATCTGATATAATGGGTAAACAGGCTAAATTCAATTTTCAGCGTTTTTATTGTTCACAGAAAACGTGTCAATAAAAATGAAGCATGTTCCGTTGGCAGAATCTGAAGCAGGAACCCAGCCTTTGATTTATTCTCACACTAAAATTATTTCTGGACAAGGCTTCTTCGAACGGAAGAAGTGTATTTACGAGGAGTAAGAATAAAAATATAAAGGTAAATGTATTTCCTAGCCACTCGAAGTTACTCAGGAAGAGACACTCTGTAAAAAAAAATAACTTATAAGTACCGAGCTTAAATACTCGCTTACTTCTGTGCAATAGGATATTTAACACATAAAAAAGAATCTACAAAATTGCCTTTAACTTAGTTTAAAGTTATCTGGCTGGCAAAATAGCCTCTGAGAACGTTTACGTTGAACAAAGTTCTTTGCGGAGTGGCAATTCGTTCTCAAAGTAAAATTAATAATAATAGAAATATCTGTTTGTTATCTAACGTATCGATTCATTATGAAAGTATTTGAAATTTCACCAGTAGCCTGCAGTTAATATAAACAAAATCAGACAAATCTTTGAATCTGCCGATAACGCACGATGCAACTCAATTTGGTTACTACGATTACAAATTCATGGTGAACTTCATTTGGTGAGAGGCACTCATTAGATGGTAATGATTTACGTCGAAAGCAACTTGAAATCCGAACTCACCAACAGAGATAACTTTGTCGCTGTTTGTTAGCTATTATTAAACTAAGTTGGTAGTTCCATTGAACTTCTAAAAGGAAATAAATGCGACTAGGCTCTCTCTCATATGGAATACGCCGCACCAATTTGTAACAAACGTGAGGTGCAGGAAGTTATCGTAACTCAAATTGTATATATGGTTTCAACGTTTCATACTTTTTCAATGCATACAATGCTGAAAAACATCTTCAACAAAGGATAACACTAAACAGCGAATGCAATTTTTTTTTTTAATATTAACTTTTTGAAAACTTCTGTACACTGCAGGGCCAGTTTCTGGAATAGACTCATTCCATGAACCGTCCTCTTGTATAAGACATCCAAATTAGCAACAACTCAGAGGTGTACGTGTAGATAGAATTATCAAGCAAGATCGTGATAAGTCGAAGTGTTACCCTATCGATCATTTTCATCGCGCTTCATTTTAGTTTGTTTTCCGCCTATCAGAAACAAGTTCATTTGACAAATTGACTTTGTTAGCCATTACTAGCGCAATCATTTCAATCGATTTGGATGAACTTATGCATACCTACGGTATAAGAAGTTGAAAACTTGAGATCGTTATTTCGTCGATTTTACCTTTTTTTTGTTATATACTGCAGTCTTTTTCGTCAGTATTAAGAGGTACAATGTTTGGGATATTTACAATGGCTATACAATCTGCAGTTTCTAAACGAGATGTACAGATGGACAGGCGACCATCATACATACAGCCTGTTAATAAAAATAATTTATTGCCAAATTTGTATAGGATCTTTTCAATTTGCACGCGCCCAAACACACTACAGCTTGAAACTTTTTGGGCTTAAGTCCTTGGTACGACTGCTTATTCTATCCCGCGGGCACTGTACATTAGCACGACTTCTTTAACAAAGTGTACATAATAAATTCAGTGTTCTTTTCGAATATGAAAAAGATATAAAGAATTACCATAGGCTACCGTAAAAGTTTCTAGCACCCTCAACTCTTTTAATATAGTTTCAAACCCGTCTGCATCAATTTACATTTTTTTTCAATGCCTTTCAGTCAATGATTAAAAAAACTCAGTGATCTTACCACGCCGCATTAGCTGATTGGGCCCTATGAATTATTCGATATCCTCAGAGGATTTCTTCTCATAGAATACATGCGTTTACAAGTGAAGTAATTTACACGGCTTCTATTTATAGTCAAAAGAGTGTTGCCATGACACTTCACAATGCAAGCCTGCAGGTTTCAGTAATAGACTGAGATGGACCTAGTTAAATTTCAGTTCTCTACTGCATGAGCCCCGTAAGAACACCTTACAGCTCTGATTCGTAGTCATTTACTATTTAAGGGTCGAAGGCTGAGCCAACCGCAAATGAAGAAGACTACCGAACAAGATATTGCATGGAAAGGATGTCAAAGACGTTCATTATCGATCATATAATAACCCACTTAGTTACCTTAACACAACGGAATTTCTCCGTGACAAGCACACTTCGTCTCTGATGGACTTACTAATAATACTTAACTTGATTTTTGCTAGCGCTTGCTAAACGACACTAATCTACGCGGTTTTCGCAAACCGAGCTCGTTTTGTGAACGACTGAATGAAATGGTTAAGTCCTAGATAATCTCACTTACCCATTGCATAATACAACTTGCATTCCGTTAATGTGTTATTTAATAAATAACATATGTATATTGCACGCAGATGGTGCCTTATACATTGTACAGTAACAGTTAGCAAAGTAGCGCCGTGCACAGCAAAGCATGTACACATAGTATATATACCCCTATTCTTCAAATACCACAGAACCCAAATATATGTAAATAATTGCTCAAATTAATCGACTAGGTTCTCAAAAAAAAAGAGTTTATTTTCCTTCGCCGCTGTACTTCCTATTATTGTTATTAATACAAAGCACTTTGTAAAACCTCGACACTGTCAGTATTTCCAACTGCTCGGGTTCATCACAACTGTTTATTAACACATTACTTTTTTTTTTAAATTTTTATTTGTTATATTAACACTGCTTTCTTTTTGATGCTGTCTTTCGCTCCCTTCGTCGTTACCTATTCACTGTTTTAATAATATACGGAGAGTATGCGTAATTGTGTGCATCTGTTTGTTTTTTTATAGACGTGAACATAATAACAATACCATTCATGATAATTACTATGTTAATACTAATAATAATATTATAATACCTTTCGTAATATCCAGCAGTAATCATGATAGTAGCAGTAGTAACAGGCTTAGTAAATTGAATAGCAAAAATTAGTCATTTTGCGGCGTTTCCCGTAGACTTAATCTCATTTTTTTTGTATTTCAAAGTTTTATTTTTCTGCTGCAGCTGTGGCGGACAATACGACAATTGCAGTTGCAATGGTATGTATCTCCTGAGATGGAGGTGCTCCGGTTTCACACGTCACCATCTTCGACTCTTCTGTGCTCCATTGAGCTGTCCATTCGTCGTATCATTCGTTCATTAAAGCTCCGAAGATATTTACTTCGCTTTGGGACCTCCCAGAGGTTGTCCTTTGTCTTTACCTCGCAGTTTCACACCAAGAGCCCTTTCGAGTTTCGTCAGAATCTGCTGGTTGGGAATGGCGCGGCCAGCTTCGTAATCGTTTACCACCTGAGGCTTCTCACAGATTTTCTGTGAATACAATAGTAACTTGCAAGTTATGGCTCAAAGACTAAGAAACACGAAGCCAAAAGCTTTGTGTAATGTTCGCCACATTTCTCAAGCATAGCTATATTTTAAGGATGAGAACGAAAAACAGTTTAAGTAGGTTAGCGTGACCTTGGAGGAGCAATTTGTGATGTACTTACAGTTGCAAGATCCTTTTGAGTCAATCCTTTAACTTGACGAACCTGCGCAATCAGCTTGCCAGTATCCAGATCAACCGTTTTGTGTTTCAGGACATCATCCTCTCGGTCCAACTTCGCCGAATTCAGCGTTGTCGTCGGATGTTTGTTCGATCCTGCGTTAACTGTGAGCGTCAAAGGAACCAACCGATCAACTAACCAATAATCAATTAGTAACTATATATTAAAAAGGAACAAAATAACAGAGCTCTTGTAGACATAACGGTAGCGTCAACTATAAAATGTAGATGATATTTTTTTTTAAGTAAAAGCTCTGTAATCTGTAAATCTTCTGGTCTTTTGTATTAACGTAACAAATCGCCGACTCATCGGAGATAAAATACTATAGGAAATGATGTTGCTAAGCGTGTAATAGAGAGCATTAAGTGCAGATAAAAACGACCACCCTAATGAGACTACCATAGTTTGGCACGTGCACTCTTTGAAGAATGTATGCCAGCCGAAGGAATGCTTCTCCGGCCTGTAATGGTACGATGCCTTTTCTATCAATTAGAGGTCAGCCAAGTACTAAGTATTATTCCAAAATTAATTTTCGTTGGTCCGGCCAGTAACCTATTCGTTTCGAACTTTCTAGTCAATTTACTGCTGAATAACCATCAACTATTTTATCTGCAATGTTCATTTTGAATATGATACACACTTAATTCAATAGAAGGTATAGTCCTAAGCAACAGTTCCACACAGTTTACCCCGGAGGCAATTTCGATCTAAAACTGCAATTGAAAAAACAATACTCTTCAACATGATTGTTTTAAATCGACGACGACATTAATGGCGAAAGGTATACAGTGAAATAATGAGATGATTCTGTACACTTTTTTGTCGTCTCAATCTCCGCTCCAGATCTTTGCGCCTGATTTATCGCCTGCAACAATAAAATTCATGCAAACGTTAATACAATATGTAATAGTCAGTTATGATTTTTCCCCATTTTGGCTTATATCGATCTTTTATTGATAAATGTAGCTTTGTTTTTTGTTTTTCTCGTGCCACAGTAGAAAGACATTTCCTAGAAAGTAAGTACATTGAAATCCGTTTTACCAAGATCATAGACGTAGTAGCTCACCACGAGCAACAAGCTTAAATTTGACTAATAACAATTTTCAGTCACCTATTCTTCGTGAAAAACCAATTTTGAGGAGAAAAATTGCCAATATTCTCAAATGTTTTAGGGCCTAGGCCAGGAAAGAATATTTTTTTTGTACACTTCTCTACACTATTGGCCGCCCAGAAATCTACTCAAAACAAGTGATAATCGATGCGGCTTAACTACACCAAAAACAAAGTAGAATCTGCGATATGCCGTCGAATCCTCTACTGCGCCGACTAACAATTTTTCTTTAAATGAAAAAGAACTTTTGCGAAATCTAAACAGATGACAGACAATGCTTTGATAATTGCTAGCGACTGGCCGATAGTTTTACATAGGGACACCAAAAGAGTTCTTTTTGCTGCTGTGGCTAGAGATGATTTCCTTAAGACCGTAATGGTCACTTGTAGAAATAGAGCATTATCACAAAATTGCAATGAGCTACTGTCGAAGAATTGCCGTTGCTTTCGTTAAGATACCTGAGCACTCCTCATCTGCGAACCCTTGACGGGCTTTTTACGAAGAACGAGAACTTCGGTGTCCATCGTGAAGAAGCAACTTTGTTCACTCGGCAATGTGATACACCGAATTTTTGAAAACCACTATTGCCTGCGCAAAAACACTCTCTCCAGACTAAAGACGTGTATTTCTCACATCCAAATGTAGGACGATTGACTGTTACGCTCTGGTCAACACAACGAAAATGTCGTCTGCTCTCGTCAAATAATTGCCGCTAGGAGCCTTTTAACGCCCTCGCCCTTTCCCTTCCGCGCTGATGCGTTTGTTTTGAGATAAAAGTCGGATGCATATAAATATTTTCGTCAAACCTCAAAAGAGAAAGGTACATAGTAAAAATAATATGATACAAGGACATACATGCTTCTATGCAGATCTATGGAAAAATAGGCTGCTCTGTGGAGACGTAGATAGACTTAGAAGTCATGATTATTCTTTCGTATATCAGACATTGTTTTTTGGGCCATTCACAGTACAAACTGGTGATAACACACTCTGCTGAGTCGAACATCCAAGTAGTCCTATTTTTTAAGACAAAATAGGCAAATCAACGTGCTTGGACAAAGGTAGCTAAAACCAAATTTTCATTAAAATATAGCAGTTATCCACACATCATTGTTGTGAGATCATCTACATTGTAAAATCTCATATCATGGTTGTGAGATCATCTACATTGTAAAATCTCATAGGTATGACACACAATTTCCATACGTTTACGAACACACTAAGCCAAGCGTTTAATAATTTGGTGGGACAGTGCTACTTTGCTGTCACTTTAGCACCGCTGGATTCGACAATATACAAATAGAACAATGCTTTTGTTATGAGATTTGCAATTCATTATATCAAAGTTTACTAAATCTGTCCCAGTTTATTTCTCCCTTATAAAAGTGCCTAACCAATCTCCCTTATAAAAGTGCCTAACCAATATAAGAACGAGTTGCTCAAATCTAGCTTTTTTACATTACATTTATATTCCTTGATCCTACATTTGGTAGATGATTCTCAAAAAAGACAGATCTCATTTTACATTAAATTCAAATATCGGCCCTATCCGAATATATTGTTCTGTCGACTTTGTTTCGTTGTCGTCTTTCCACCGTTAAATTGAGCGCCCGCCGGCGCGACCCACAACGGTTCCGTCAGCCGTGACATCGGAAGTCGAGAGTCAGGAGCGGCGCAGCTGCTGCGTCCTGCGCTCCAGCGCTGCTTTTCCGCCAAAAGCTCGGAACCGAGTGAGCACCTGAGCTAAACACAGTGGGCACAAGTCGGGCCTGTCAGAGGAGCGGCGGCCATTGTTGGTATGCTGTTCGAGGCATACTCGTCCTAGTGGTGTTACTTACTTCGCCGCGGCCGTTGATCGCTCCCCGGGAGGGCAGCGTGTGTGGCTCCCGTACCCGATCGAGGCTACCGGTATCATGGCCCAGGCATCCGAGACGAACTTCAAGGTACGATCATGCGACGATACTGACATCTGTGTATTGTAACGAACGGCGGTTGTGGAAGGCGGCGGCTGCGGGAAGAGGAGACCGCGGTAAAGCGCTGAATGCGCGGGCCCGGCATCAGTTTGTGAGCAACTCCTACTGCGACGTGCCGCGTCTTCTCCGGAGCTCACTGCCAGTCAGCGAACAGATAATCTACCGAATGAAACGGCTGACCCGTGTTTGGTTACAGTGCATTTTTCCGACAGTCAAGCGGTACCGCCATAAGCTTCCAGCGGTGCGATACGACACAGTATATATGTGGTTCTTGTTGCAGTTCACTCTCCCTCCCTGTGTCTATCCATGTCTGTGGTGCTCAAAAGTTCCTGCCTGCTTCTATCACCATTCCATTATCTGTTCGGTCCTTAGCCCGCAGTGGGCAAAGCCGCCGGAACCGGGGGGATTTCTCGCTGCAGGTGGACGCGTGGGTCGCTGTCGGCGGCCGGCAAAGATCGCAGATCGGACCCGGCCTCCACGCGCGCGCGGGTACCCCCGTAAAGTAGACACAACAGCCGTTTGTCGTCCAGTCATGATGATAACAACGTTTGTTTACATGAACAGTAAGCAGTGGAAAGAGATGATGCTCGCTGGCTGCTTACACTGGTTGTGTGAGACGATATGATAGGTGTGGATATATAATCCCAAATACTAGCAGGAGTACGAGCAGTATAGGATTTGGCTGATGTGCGGGGAGATGGGAAGTGTCATGGGGTACTGTGATTCATTGTGCGACAAGTATACACACTCAAAAGCAGCTGCAGCGTTCTTATATACAAATATATAGATCTCTATTAACTTCTCTACATACATAAACGTTGTAGATTTCCAAGCAATTTAGTGCGCTAGTGGTGCATGTGTTCTTATAGAAGATGAAGCCGTGGACCGATACAGGGGAGGTTGGTCGATGGAACATGAGGTAGCGCATTCGACTCTGCTTAGGGCAAAGGGAAAAAACGAAAAAGAGTGAGAGTCGTCAGCTAAGGAAGCAATGGAGGAGGGCCATCGTTCCGTGGAGAAACTGGTGCAATGCATCGCCAGCCGCAGCTGGGCATGGCCGAACACGCAAATGCTGTTGAGGTAGACACATTATGTATAGGCGCGGCACCGTAGTCTACTCTTTGGTGTTTTGCCTTGCCGCCAATAAATGCTCTTACTCTATCGAGCTTTCGCGCTTTCTGTCGCCAACTGTGCTTGCTCGTCTGTTTAGCTAACTGGTGGGAAATGCTAGGAACGCTAACTCCAGTGACAAATAGCGCTTACAGCTGTTGAGTTGCTCCTGTCCTGACACAACCACGTATTACCTCTTGTCGTCCTTTTGTTTTGATACATGTACTACACTACATCCACCTCTGGAATCGGACCAAATCCAACATGATCGATGCTATTACCTGCTGGTTTTAAGCGCTCATTGGTGGCCTTTTTCAAATGAAGGCTATATTTGAACCGAAATACTGTTGCTGTGGGTTAGTACCGTTTTCCTCAACGCACGTGCGCTCCTAATGTAATCATGGAAGTAAAACCACGATACCCACTTAGAGTTAGAGTGTTAGCCAGCCTTCTGTTACAATCGTGGCAGTTTGAGCGACGGCAGCGTATCCAGATGCTACTTGCTGTCTGCCGCCGCGATGCCCCCGTGGCCGCATGACGTGGAGTGGCGCTTAATCTTACAAAACTAAAAATAGACATGGACGCCTCCTTAGTTTATGTGGCTAGTCAGGAAAAATTCCGATCGCATTTCGCTAGGCCCCTTGAATCGTTTCTGCTGATCTTGCTCTACCCCACCAGGTTCTGTCTGCGAAAATAACGCTGGTCGGTGTTGTTGAAGGCAGGAGCAGTAAAGACGAGTCTGTGTAGGCGAACGGCAAACGAATTGGTCATAACCTTGTCAGACAATAACAGCACATTTTCATGTTTTGTTTGAATTAATTCAATCCGTTTACGACATTCGGGTTGATGAAACAGTAGTTACAAAATGCAGTTCGTTGTTTTTGTTCGACTTATTTCTACCAATCGGTGTTACGATCCCCGAAAGGGACAAAAAACCAGTCGATGGTCGTTTGAATTTAACCCGCTTATGAAGGTAGATAACACACACGTTCGAGCTAAATGCTGCGCGAACTCAAAAAATAGCAGGGAGATCACGTCCTGCCTTCAAAAGCGCGGTCAGTGTATTGTTATTATGTAATAGATAAGTTGAAATAATGAAAATGCATATTTCTTGTAGCACACATGAACCTCTATCGTTGAGGATGTGTCGCTTTGTTGTCGTGCGTTTTTGGCCAGATTTTATCGTTTTTATTTCGTCAAAAATCTATTTCGGGTGTGTTCACTGATATTGCGAACGCTCGTAGTCATCGTACAATTTTATTGTTTCAACAGTTCCAATGCTTGTAGCCATCTTTGTTGCGTATATAGTAATAGAATTGCATTGATTCAGCTAAATTGGCGACGACTTTAAACACCTCTCGTATGCAAAAGTCCGAACATCTGTATCAGTAAGTAAGTTTTGTTTACTTTTTTGTAATAATGGCGGACGTCAAACAAAAAAGACACACGCTTGGATTCATCCTTGTTTGCATAGGATAAGCTTTAGTAGATTATCGTAATATTGGACATTACTATTTGCGAGCGAAAAATAATATACCATTGGTATTATTTCTCACTTGCTCACTACACGTGGGAATGTGGAAGCGTATCCTCCACTTCGACTGTGGGTTAGTCAATTAAACTGCTTGAAAAAGAAAACACAACAACAGACGTTTAGTGAATCTATTCCCATTATTTCCGTTTTAATTGTATAGCGCTAAACAACATACATACGTATATAGATCGATGTTTTTCTATCGTGTTCATCCACTTATACCTTAATGACTCCTCCTAATCCGACTTTTTTTTTATAAGGATTCGTTTTTTGCAGATGCCGTTTTAGATTTGAGCTAAATGTGTTAGACGAGACGACGGTACTGCATCACAAAGGTCAAAAGAGCGATTTCTATTAAAGTACGAATAGAATATAGTAGTTCCTTCGGAGGGTCAAATGAGTGGAAGGGCTTACTCTCTGACATCGCCAAATCTCAATGCAATCGCCACTCAATCAAACGCTTTAATGCCGAGCTACTGCCGTACCATTGCGTAACGATGCAATGGAACAGCTCGTTCGCAGGCTGCGTGCGGTTTTATCGATCACTCTTTTTTTACCGCGAATGCTCACTATATTCTGTGCTTTTAACCATGGATAAGCCATATGAAGAGGCTACTTCTGTGTCCTGATGTGAGCATAGGCTAAATATACCAGTTTGCGAAATCCATCGTCGGTGTCGTAATATTTCGAGCGCGTTCCTTAGAGGCTATTCCTCTTACTGATCCACCGCACCGCCCGACTGAATTAACAGTACACGTTTTTTTCTAAATAATGCAAGCATAATAGCAACGTCGTAACGTTAGCGTAACGGACGTCCATACCGAATGATTCAGCTCCTTTGGAGAACGGTGAAGTTCACATGAAAGGCACATGTGTTGATGCATTTCATAGTTTCTCCTGTACCTAACCAACAGGCCACGAACGTTGCAACTAAATCTGTTTTTATTGTCATTACTGCTAGGCAACCACATTGTAACGGTTTTAATTAGATCCAATAAAATCTGAAATTTTCAAAAAAGTAGAAGCTTCAGATACTCTCAAAGATATTTTCCGGTATACGACATCTGTCGAGATTTTGTTGGTAATCCTTAAAAATACGAGTATCTTAAATACGAAAACTAGTCAACAAGTGGATTATTGATAATTTAAATAAAACATAAATAGAAGATGTAAAAATTCGAGGTCACTCGACGCTTTAGGTTGTTCAACTAGAAGCGCAAAACGTCTTTCCAATGTAAAACAACCTTCGAGTGAACCTTTATTAAGTACGTGATGTTATACGTAATTTCTATTCATGCTTGATAAAATAGTTTGCTCGTATGGTTGTTCACACGGTCTAGTCATACGGAATTATATTACTATTTGAACAACTCGTAGATTTCATTTCTACCAATTTTCATCTACGCATGACAGTCTTCTCAATCAGAATTACAGATTGAAAAGTTCTGAAAACGTTAAAAGATTCCTCGATGGGCGCTGTTTTTTCTGTTTTTATGTGTATTCTTTGACTGTTTTCATGAACTCTTGTGAGTTTCCCATTTTCTGCTCGCTGCGCGTTGAAGCTTCTGTGATTCACAGTTTATCTAAATATAGATTTTATTTCATTTCAGAATGCAAGCCAAAGACTCTGCACATGTGGTGTCATCTCAGTAATAAATACATTGTTATTATTTGCATTTTTGTTTTGCGTAAAAGTATTATACAAAGAATTGAGGTAAAAGACGCAATGCACGCCCACGTGTATCTTATATTAAATATTTTATATACGTTTTTGGTGTTACCTTGTTGTTAAAAATGTATGGAAGAGCTATTCGGCAGATCAAGCATAATTATCTATAATCTGATCCCTGTAGGGCATTTCTGAATCTTGCATATAAAACCTGACCTTTTTACAAGGCCGGGGTATTTATATAGAGTTAGTATGACCGCGAGTATAATTTGTTATAAAAAAATTAATTGTATATACCAGCACGCGCGCGTAACATGGCTATATTACAGCGAGGTGGGTACTCCTCTTAGCTGTGAAGATATCTAGAATGTGTTTTCGCGTTTGGTCACATCATAACTGAATGACCACGTAGGACCTAGATACAATTGCCGAAAAAACGTTTTAAGATTTGTGTTTTCTATTCTGTTCTGTTGGTACGTGTTGTTACAGGCGGGGTCGTTGGTATTTGCCAAACTTAAGAACTTTCCGTACTGGCCAGCGAGGGTCGAGAGTAAAGTGGAAGGCACCTATTATGTCTACTTCTTCGGCACACACGAAACGACAGCTTTGAACGTGAGCAATCTGCGGCCATTCAATGACGAAACAAAAAAGAAATATGGACATGTTAAACGAAAGTTCTTCGCCGAAGGTTTGTTGCTGTTCCTGAAATAACTGAAATTATTGTTGTGATCTATAAGTGTTTGTTTTGAGAGCATTGCTTTGCCCAAAGAGCATTGTTTTACATGCAGGAAACATCTTATCTTTAGAATATAGAACTTGCAAAGAATAGTTAAGCAGCGGTGGCCGTAATGACCGGGCTATGAAATTGAGAAAAAAAAAATATTGAAAAATTTCTATGAAATTTTTCCCAAAATAGCTTCTATGAGGCTTTATGTTGGACACGAGGTGTGCCCTGATTAAAAAAAGACCTGCCTTCCACATGAAACTTTCAGAAGTGACTAGTAATGTGCTATACGTTGATCTCGCCTAGAATAAACTATGCTTTTGTTCGGATTTAAGAGAGGCAGCATGAGCGAAACTATAGTAAGGGAAATAGTACTCTTTATTTATAAGTATAATAAATAGAGCAGCAAGTTAACATGTTGCTGATTTCGAAACAACTTTTACATTCTATTTGCAAAAAATCTCCAATGCTAGGTAGAACCTTTTCAGCAAGGGTATTTACACCGGGAGATCTAGCGTGTACCATTGTTTTAAATCAAAATGCAGAATCTTCAATGAATTCGATGTTGTACAAGAAACTACGTAATAAATGGTCTAATTTACGATTTTTTTTTATTATATGCTTCTATTCCAGCCATGGATACGATCCAGAATAACCCCAACTATAAAGCGGACTGTGTGTTCAACATTCCGGCAGCCACAACAAAGAAGACACCCACGTCTAAGTCGCATACACAACGTAAACGAAAGCTTCCGGAATCGGTAAATTGCCGTACAATTTTTTTGGATAAAGCAAGGTTTATTGCATGCAGGAACTAGTGTTGTAAGATAAAGCATTACCTACACTGGCAGAATCTTTGTATTATTGTTGTATACTAGATATACGTTGAAACGAAGAAACATTGTTATTTGAAAACGATTAGGGGAATAATCATAATGGAAGCATCTCTGTGATAATAAGCGAAGTTAACTAGAAATGTAAGGCTGTTACAAGCGAATTCAGTAGACTTTGGAATTCAACAACACCTGAACCTGTTGGATTAGAATAATGACTTTTTAATACGCGTTAGAGGTACTCCCTTTTATTTTTTACACTTTCGTGCCAGCGCTCTGAATACTCACATATCTACCACTCGCGTTCCCATATGTAATTTTTCTATTAATGGCTTCTCGAAGTAAATTGATAGTGGGATATGCTTACTCACCAGCGGCTCTTTCTAGGTCATTGTAATCCCGATAGTCATACAAATTTATATTAGAAGGATAGGAGGAGTGAAGCCCTTTTCATTATCTGGGAATATTTCATAGCAGCCGATACCTCTGACACCCATTGCAAGTGTTACCGTTACCTCACGTCCGAACCTACCTAACACAGCTACGTAAATTAATTTTTCCCCATGGCTACGCTATTCCTTCGATTGGTCCCTTTACGGCTGGCGATCGAGATTGAATCACCTATAGCTATAGCGAGTGTAAGAAGGTTTTGTGTTATTTAAACACTTGAATGTTGCACGCAGAATGTATCACACGACTTTTCAATTGTTTCGGACTCATTTTTTACTTAAGTTCGACAGTTTCAATATTTGTGTTACAATTCTCTAACACGTCATTTGTGCAATGTCAGTTTTAACAGATAGTCTTAAAGATCTAAGCTCTGTTATTATGAAAAGCCTTTTCGGTTACCGGAATGCGCTTCTGTCATACGGGTTTCGGCGTCCTCCCTGATCTTCAACACTCCAATCTCTGTTTTTGCAGCGTTGGCACCATCACTGTACTTTCGCTTGAGCTCTCTTCGCCTAAAGATTTCACCAATCTTCGTTAAATTTTTGCAGCGGTATGGCCTTTGAGCTACAAAAATTTCACCACTGAGCGTTGATTTTCAAAACTGAAGGAAAGATAAAAGGAAGAAAACAAGACTTCTCCTGGAACAAACTGTACCGAGCTTCACAAGCTGTAAAAGGCTATAGTGTTTATCAGCCACATTTCACCTGCTAGTGGCGCAACAAGTTAATCAATTTTAATTAAGTTCGCTTGATTCGCTTGTAACAGCCTGATATTATGAGGGTCCAAAATTTGAAAAAATCTTGAATGTATGAGAAGAGTAACTCAGTGCTAACCCTTGCGATAAAACGTTCCACTATTTGGTGTCCCTAGCATCAATAGCTGATTAAAATATTATGCAGACAATGATTTAGATAACCATTATACCTAAACCAAGGATTTAAAAAAAACTAGGCTAACAGAAATCGCCCTCGATCTCCTGTTGGTTACTTAATTATATAGGATGTATACCCATAAATATAAAATTGCTCAGAAGATTTTGGAAAGGCAATATAATGAAAAAAATCAAATGTAAATTCAACTAAAAAAGCAATTCTTCACCCCCAGAGTAAATTTCTTGCGTTTCAAATTTTTTTTTGCAGTGAATTGAATTGTTTTTTAAACCATTTATTTTTGATAGCTTTATTACATCAAACATATATGTTACGATCTTTGCTTCATGTTGAAGGTTAATCTAGATGTCAGCTTTACCCAAAGCGACTAGCTAACCCACCCTCAGTGAAGAAGTAACTATTCAACGCATGACTAGTATTTCCATTCGTTTAATACGCAATTGTCTATTTGTCAATCTGCAGTTACCTCCGCTACCACCAAAGGCACCCCGTGATCCACCTAAGAGAAGATCTCCACCGCCCGAGGGTGTCGACACTTCATCAAAGCGTAAACGGAAGGAGCCGAAGATCAGGGACAGGGATGACCGTTCAGATAAGTCGGACTCTTCTGATAAGCTTGATAGACATCGAGGAGATCGCGATTCAAGAGGTTCTGATAACGCAACTGGTGGGGGCGGATTAAAAGGATTAAAATCGGAGCTTAAACATGAAGCAAAAGAGGTCCCTCTTGAGGCACAAGATGAGTCAACGGATCCGAGGAAACTGTAAGTAAGATCGGATATTTTATGGAATTTACTTTATGGAAATTTAAAAATAGAAAAATTATCATTTTTCCATTATTACTTCACATGATAGGTTACAACATATTCAAAAAATATCAAACATCTTACCAAATGTGTTACGAACTTTGCTTCATGTTGGAGATTAATCTGGATGTCAGCTTTTGACGGTCTCTTTTTGCCGATAACTTAATACTTCAACATTTTTAGAGTTATCTGAAACAAATTATAGGCGGGCCAATGTAAGCTTATAAGACTCACCGTTTTCTTAGCGGATCAAGATGGCATAATTAACAATTCCATTGTAATCTATTAATTCTGAGAAATAATTCTTTTTGGCAGTGTATATGTCTGTATAAACAATTTCGCATCCAAGAGCCTGCCGCAAACTGATCGCAAAATTTACACTTCTTTTTGACTTGGTGTTTCCTTATCATCATCGTCGTGGTGCTCTAGCATGGAAGGAATAATTTCGAATTCAGTGATCACAAAATATTGCTTACTGTGTTTAGCTGTGTCTACAACTATTGCTATTTATTTTATTATCGAGCCAATATGACGACATAAAAAAAATGTCGTTTTTCAAAAAAAGTATCTGCCTTCATATACAACGGACTGACAAAACGAAAAGTTGTACTATGGAGAGTAGGGCAGCAAAGGCTGGAAGATCCTTTAAACGGTCTAGAACATCGCTCTTTAATATTGATGGACTCCGTCAATGTTTTTTGTACGAATGTCACAATTCGACGCACCATCATGCTTAATTACATTGAGAAACTCAGCAGTCAGAAGAAGTCGAAGGTTAAGGCATCGCCACGTTAATTTGACCAAAATGTTGGATTTCCTTATTATGCATCTTGTTTTAGTAAGACTAGTTCAAAAAAGACACTTTTCTCTTCTATATGCTGAAGCTACAATAAAAAACTGGATGGCAAAACGTTTGTACTATTCAAGGTGCAAGTATTGTATAATATGTACCCGTGGGTCACTGTCAAAGCTTAGTGTTGTCTCTTGTTTGATGCGTTCATTTGTGGTTGCTTTCGGTGAATGTCTAGAGCTGCTGAACGATCAATGCCGGTTGTCTACGAATACCTGAATAGTGAACGGTCTCCTGCAGAAATGGGACGCTTACCGCTTATTAAGCGACGGGTAAGTACTCGGACGTTAAGAGATTATTAAATAGGGAATCGCTATTACTAAAGAATCGGCTTCGCCATATGGATTTAAATCTCCCGCGTCCGAATCGGGTTCGTGGGCATTTGTCTACATGTTTGAAATAGTCATTATCTAGACTTCATGGTAGCTAGGGTATTCATCTGGATAGATACGGGTAGTATTATCCGTGTCGGCTATAGTGGTTTTGCCCTGGACGGCAAATACCACTCAGCGTACTGATGTGTTCCAAAGACACACTCCGTTGCAGTTCTACGTGTCTAAGAGCAATACCGCTAATAACTGCTACTTGCTCAGCATGAAGACCGCTATCTGAATACGGAAAAAAACTCACTAATTTGAGTTCTTCGTTTGATTACCATGCCTCAGGCTTAGCACTAACAAATTATTGTTTACCGTAGAATACAGCTATAAAAATAGCGAGATATTAAGGAAATTCATTTAAAACGAGAGTAAAATATAAAATGTAGTCAGGCAAAAATCATCGCATCAGTCATGTAATTTCTTTAGTTTCATTCATTGTATTGTTGTGGTTTATGTAAATATAGCAGAGAGCAAATTTTAGATTATTGATGCTGTGGATTTCTACGAATACAGAAGTGTTATAAATATAAATATAGCCTAATTTGCTAATAATTAGAGTACGGATGACACAGTCAGTCAGTAAAAACAGAAAGACTGAACTGTCATATTACATGTATGTAGCAGAATAGACAATAGTCGTTGTTTCTTTTTTTGCTTAAGTTGTTTCCTCATAAGTCACAACTTCCCATGCGAATTGCACTATATGTGGCAGCTGGAATTGCGCAAGGACAACTCTGAGCCCAAGAAGAATTGTATTGCTAACTAAATCTCTCAGCTAGTGTGCCTTGTTGAGAAGTGGCGATTTTTTTTTGCAACGTATGAAACCGTTCAGGGCCAGTATCCTCACAAGGGTCTACGGAAAGGAGAAGGTGAATACTGTAATATGTTGTGCATTGATATCAGTACATTTATATAAACAGCTTTATAAAGTACTAGTAAGAATGAATTTTATTCAAATTAGTTACGAAGTCTAGCCGTTGGATTCGGGTCTCACTTTTTGGGTGTCCGAGGTTCTATCCTTTCTACTACTGCTATAACAAAAGCCTCCTATACAGGTTCACAGTAAGTTTAGTTGGACCTGTGAATGGCACCACCAAGTTAATTATTGAGTATAGTGATTAGCTTGGCCAAGTGCTTTATTGCTATCTGAGTAGGCTTTATTAACCTACGAACTCGACAAAAATGAGCTTTGTCTTTTAGTATAAGTGGCACCACATAACTCAATTATGGCTGAAAGGAGCAACAACAAATTACTATTGTCGCAGAAGTTCTTTATTGACTTGCTGGAAGAATGATTAGCAGCTGGTGAACATTTGGTTCCGTTGTCACGGGATCGATTTAACTCCTAAGGCTCAATTTCTTTCAAATAGCTGCCTGAAAAGGTCAGAAAGAGAAGACTAGTATATTCCATGAAGAAAGCGTACGAGCTCACAGTCCTCAACACAGGCTTTGCAGTAACAAAATATATTCTGTACTTCTTGTCAGAAGCTGCTGAAAATACCTATCTCGCTGATCTATTGCTATGTAACCACGGCCATCAACGTATCACATGAATAAATAGAATTATATGCAGTGCTTTGGATGAAACTCGTTCCTACTCATAGCTTTCCCTACTAGAAAAGACGAAAGACGATATTAAGTTGGGCTCATAAACAATGCTACCGAAAATCACTCCAAATAACCTTTTACAATTCAATAACTAGTGCTAGCGAATTAGTGTTTGGTCACGAGCTGGTTAATTATCAACAGCTTAGCTCCTTGAAGCTCGTTGGGTCGACAACAGCGTGTTCGGCACAGCTAGCGGACGCTTGAATTACCGGCCGTGGTTGACTGCAGCGGAGCTGGCCAGCGAATTTCTTCAAGTTTATTTTTGCTATACTCTAGCTCACAGCATGCCGGCTGTTGACGGCGTCTTCTCGACGTTCCCCTTATTCTCAGTTTAATCCTACTAAGTACAACTAGCTTTCACTAGCGGCTTGGGCTAGCCTCCTTTGGTGCAGTGCATACAGACGCGAGGCTCCTCCCTGTTCGCTGTTCATTCCTGCCGCTGTTCACCCCGCCCCACCCCACCCCACCTAATTTACCTACCTACTTTCTGTATGTTACCGACTTCGGGGTCGATATCTTTGAGGCCGCTGATGCTGTTAATGGCGCAGCTACTTATGCGCAAACATTCACAATTCAGCTTTCTCCCTTCCTTTTTTTTTTTGCTTTCTATCTTGCTGGCTGCGCTCTGGCGCTTCGTGCCCTCTGGCGGTGTGTGTGTGAAACCGGGTAAATCCGACGACTATGCTTCCGAGAATTCTCGGATGTTGACTACCTGCGTATGTGTGCTGATTTGCAACTAGTCGGGTCCCATAAGACTAATCGGGAAGCCTGCACTATTGTAATGCTAGTACGAATCGGCTGAATTGAGCGCAGACTTGAACAGACGTGGATACGTTCAAAATTGATGCACAAAATGCAAATGTCGTGCGACGCTGAATGATGTTAATCCGGTTCAATCGTGCTACGTATACGTTCTGCAAACTGTGTAAAAAAAAGTAGCTAGCCAGTAATAGAAAATCTGTGTGTCTGGACTTACCTATAATATCCTGTCTGCTTATGTACGTGCTTTGTTTGCTCAGTACATAATGGTGATAGAGTTGTATGTCTGCGAGTAATCGCATCAGATTGCTTTTGAAAGCTGGCTTTACTTGTTGATGTCGACGTTTCTAGTCAGAGTGCCGTGCGTAATGGGAGCCGATCCTTTAAGTGCTCCGCTGGAGTTGCGCCTACTGGGCAACGTCCTGCAACCGAAAGCACTGCTCTGCCAGCCTGACCGATCAGTGCCGGAAATGGTGGGTGAGATGCGGGGCCGATTCGTTAAGGTGTTCGTGGAACGGAACTCGCCCGAACACCTGGTTGCGTCCTGGCTTCTTGACCTCTTCGGTTACCAATACTGCATGAAGTGTTCGAATACGCTCTGGTTACGAATGTTTTGGGGTGACCTTAACGGCCGGATACGTTGTCGTATCACAAAAGAGCTTGTGGACAGTGCCATAGTACTCGGCGAGAACTGGTGTGAGCACTTTGTTCGAACGTGTGGAATCGACGATCTTGACAAGAATATGCCGATCGTTGTTTTGCAGAGACTTAATCAGGATATTATTGACCAATTAAGCAAGGACGTATGTGTGAATCTGATCTTAGGCCTGTGCTAGTGATAGACGATGGTTATTAGTTAAGCATATTGTCGGTAACAGCCATTACGAATAATCGTATCGAAATTACCAACAAGAAGAATTAACGACCGTAGCTGCTTCCCTTGAAATTGTAATCCATTATATACGTATCGTTTTTCTATATTTATACTGTTATTTAAGCTTTTATGACAAAACATTCTCAAGGAGTAATAGTAAAGGCATATTTGCAAAATGGCTTCTTAATGCCTACAGACGGTTACAAGTGCATCATGGAGTAATAAAACGCCACAAATTAAACTTGTCCGATACATTTACGATATAGCTAACTTCAAGGCTCATGCTCAGATCGGCTCAGGATGAGAATTTGTCCTGTATCGCGTTTCGAATAAGAGGAGCAGCAGCAGATATTCAAACTCTCGCAGGGGTAGCATTACTCGATCGAAACAAGCGACGAGGTCGTTCCTTTGTTATCTGGAATAAAGCTAATCCATAAGAAGTTTTAGCCCAAAGAATATCGTAGCATGTTATTAAACATTTGCCAAGTAAATAGATTAGCGTAAAGTTTAATAGTTATACTGGAGGAAACTAGAAAAATACACCCATTTTGAAAATTACTTAGTTGCGGTTCCCTAAACGGTTTTGCTGTCCTCAGTACAGTAAGTTGAATAAAACGAGCAGCGTCGGAGCATGGCCTCTATTAGGAACGTTTCTTATTAAGCTCATATCATTTGCATGATTTGTACTCTTACGCTGTTATAGGAACCACCTCGAGACGTGCCACCGTTATCAACCGAACCCAGTGGGGCATTGCCTTTGCTGAAACCGTTCGGAATCGACCGAGATAAAGATAGCAAAGGCCGTGGTGACAAATCCGAGCACTCCGAATCTCGAGAGCTTGAATCATTTTCATCGCCCATCAAAAAACGCAAACTTTCCCCACCAAAAAAGGCGCCCGAACGATACCTCGAACCACCTGCACCTCAAAGGCGGAATAGCGCGAGCCAACGCAAGGAGACCACTACTTCCGAATCAAGGTTAGTTAGTACACTCGATTCGTTTGCAATCACGTTGATTTTTCAATCGAGGAAGTGCGACCTTACAAATAACTGTCCTCCTTCTCTTATTAACGCATACAATACAGCAATGAGTATTTTTACCGACCAAGTTTCTCAAACCGTTATACTATGTTGAAGCATGTGTGGCCTTGTTCGTTGTTTCTCTGCTACCTTTGATACGTTTACTTTTAGGTCTGCTGATGATTCGGCTTCAGAGGCCCCAAGCCCTGCGGAGGCTGAGCCTCGTCCCGCTAAGGTCGGTGCTGGCGGTCGTTCGACAGGTTCACAAGGCGCAGGGAAGCGTGGTTCGACACAAGCGGAATTCGAGCCCCGTCAAATGGTGTTCGCCAAGGTGAAAGGCTACCCGTTCTGGCCCGCACGGGTTGACTCCGTCGTGGCGGGCACCAAACCGTGAGTATATAATGCGATAGGATAAACGAAGCCACTAAAAGAGAAATTATTCGGTGCCAATTTTCTGCAATCGAGGTTTGGCTGCTGAAACGCCAAACATTTCATGCTGTTCAGCGATCATTATATGCTTGCCCCTCAGCCATAGCGGCTAAGTTGATTATGGCGTTTATATATTGTGGTGCGACGAACGTCCAGCAATAGGTGTTTGATAGATATTCTGGTCATCGCGTGCTTCCAGCCGCTCACAATGAAACAATCGTACAGCTGTTTGTTTACTTATGATGTAATCTGTTTATCTATCATTTTTATTTATTTTTTTTTATCACTTTTATTTTGTTTCAGAACTCGCTATCAAATTTTCTTCTTTGGCACACACGAACAGGCCAAGCTGACTGCAAAGGACCTGCTACCAGTAAACGCAGAGACGAAAGAGAAGCACGGCAAGCCGAACAAGCGCAGCAAGTTCAGCGATGGCCTAATTGAAATGCAGTGTAATCCATGGGTGAATTTCCCTGGTGGTGCGCCTACATTAGGTAGCGGTTCGCTTGGGGCAGCTTCCATCGGGGGCAGTGCTGCGGTTCCTTCACTAGGCAGCAGCGTGCTTGGTGGAGTAGGTTCACAGCCTAGCGCCTCCGTCAGTGCCTCGACGTTAGCCGGCACAGCTCCTGGAGGACTCGGGTCAGGGACCCCTGTAGCCCCTATTATTCCTCCGGTAACCCTGGTGCCTCAGCTGAATGTCCAGCAAACCTCGCCCCAGTCGCCGCAGGGCTCGTCACAGAAGACAGGCTCGGACAAGGACGACTCGGAATCGTTCTCGGATTCATCTGATAGCGTAGGTGGCCTAAGTCACAATACGGCGGACAAACTATGGCGTCCACTCGACTGCAACAAACCCTTCTCCTAGACAAACAGTCAATAGCATTAATTCAATTAAAGAACAACAATTAATTCAATTAAGCATCAACAATCAATTCAAACCATTATCATTTTCTAAACAATCAGCCAACTCACCCTTCACAACAGCAACAACGACCTCGACTGATAACAGCACCAGCATTCACCTCCAGTCAGAATAAGATCACACTGTGTTTTACAATCACATACTATATTCCATTTTCCATGTGATAGGAAGGGAAAATACCTCACTGTTAACCACCTCATTTACTATTAATCTTATGCGCGCCGTGATTGTTGCACCACCTTAATGCTGGGGTGCCTTAATGATTCAATAAAAACTAGGCCTTTATTTAATCATCAGCTAATGTCAGGCACCGCTCAACGAAACTGATATACATTTATATATATACAAAATGTGTATACTTGTAGTAGCTTCTCGTCCTATGAATGCCCTTGTCTATTCCTGGTTCGCACTAGCTCCATCATTTGTGATTCCTCCAAAGCTCCATGCTTACAGTAAACACTGTCATCAGATTTCTCGCTGGCTGCCTGTGTTCCTATCCTGCGACCTTTTTATCATTGAGATTTCTTTCTCTCTGTCACCTACCAACCAGCTCATTTGTCTACGCACTAAAAAAGATGCGTCAACGGTGGTCAGGGCAAGTCCTTTTTAAAACGACCGCAAAAAAATCATTCTTGGTGGCACCGTTTTGCACGGTTCGCCGCCAGCTTCAGTTACCAGCAGATTCTGACTTCCTGGACGCCCCATTTTGCCCCCATACTCATGGACTTGCAATATTTGAGTTGTTCTATGCTTCCCATGTATAGGCACGTGTCTTACTTTCAAAGACTAGTTGCTAGAGAGCTTATGTTCTTAGGCTTTAACGAAATTGCTTTATTCAGCGAAATTATTTTAGTCTGTTTAATGACTGTCGACTATACGAGGACAACGTCAATCCCCAAGAACATTTTCGTTTACATACTAATTGTATCTGAAATGCGCCTAAATACCATAAAATAATAGCTTTATCGAGCCTCCCGACCTGGGTCAATGCTTACTCGTACGTCGCACAATTTGCCGTTATTAGGTGGTCGCATTCAGCAAACGATTCAGGACCAAGAAGAAATAACTATAAGGACCGTACGACAAAGGCTCGACGCATTTCTCGAGGGCGTGTTTGCAGTGGTAGCAGGAACATTGCAGAAATCAGTTGCATGTCTGGACAGTGCTCCGGACTCAGTCCCAGAGTTCTTCACGGTGGCCATTTAACCTACTCGCTTTATCCGAAGCTTTCCGAGCATGAGAACGAGCAGGCGTCGCCTGTAAGGCAAACATACTATAGCCCGCAGTCTCTACATGTACCATTACCATTGAATTTTGTTTTCGGCCCTATCTGATTGGCGCCACCTTGGTTTTCCGGTTGCGATCATTGCTTGACTTGTATACTGATGCCTTGTGTTTCATCAGTGTTATCATCATAATATTGTTTTACATTTCGCTGTTCAAGTTTCGTTTGTTCAACTTGCGTAATGGCTTTTTTCGTTTGGTTTAAACACTGATCCCAACAGCATAAAGACAAACACATCACAGGAACACGCATACATAGCCTGTGGATGTTACGCGACGAAATTAGCGACACCTACTGCTGCAACAGGAGTACAGCCCTGCAATAACATGAGCGCAGGCAGCTTATTTGCCTTAGATAGAGTGAAGTGTACATATCGAAGTTATAAGTTGTTTTTAACTTTTTTTTTTTCCTGCTTGTTCCTTGAGCTATAATTGGTTAGCATTACGACGACACTACTGAAGCTCTTATTTTGACCGAATCGTCCTTTTTTTTTACGTATACAAATATGCGATGTCCATTAACCTGTAAGTTTCACACCGACGCTCTTCCATCTCTTTTACCATTTGTGGTACCACATGTCAAATGTGATTTATTCGACGTGTTGTTGCTGTTTGCAGGCCTAGGGAGCGTGTCCGGGTCGCTTCTTGTGCGACGAATGTGGGCGGTGCGGACGAGCGGCTCTGGTACCAGATGGTCACTGCTTGCTATCACTCCATCATCAACTACCGAAGGCCGTCGATGGTCAATTTTCCATCCTGCGAAACAGTCATTAGTAAAATTATCAGTAAAGAAACAGATGAGCCAAGCAAAGCTAATAATCAATCCAACTGAGAAAATGAATACATCATGGCCACTGATAATATATAATATACGCTCACTATACCGAAAATGATATAATAGTTTTTTTGTCGACTAACGTTGTGTATTCGCCACTGCCTAGTCGACTAATCATTGGTTAAATACGCCGTTGGTAGCAGCGGACAGAGGAAAGGTTGTCTTTGACGGCTAACAATCAATCAACCAACCAACCATCGATAATTAAGTGACTGACCTGATCGTTTTGTTTGATTGGTTGTTAAGTCTGAGGAAGTTATAGTATTATAGTAGTTTAACAACTAATTACCTTTCCGTGTTCCCTCAGCTACAGAAGATGATTGCGTCCGGTTCATAAGTGGGTTACTAGTCCGTCTGCTTTTTTTTGTTGTTTTCCAACGTTTGCGCTCGGTAAAATACGTTAGCGTACAGGTTGATATTATTGACGTGTACTGTTAACCCACTTTGCTTCCGGTCGATTAAGCGATTGTTCCGTCTTCAGACTGTTCGCAGTTGCAGTTCAAACAGACACTGCAGACCGTATATACAAAACCCATCTTACGCTGTACACGACCTAGCCCACAAATGCATTCTGGGCAGCTGGTGTTATAAATTGTTCTACTGTTTACCTTTCCTCATGTAAGCCTAACCCGTAGAGTCGAGCGGCGGCGGCGGCGGCAACAACAACAAGAAAATGCCGCCCAAACCTTGCGGTTGTTACAATGACTCTCATGAACGCTTTCAACACGTTTCACCCTGCCTTTTCCTGCGTTTAGCCTAGGCTTTAATAGTAAGTGCTGTATCTAGCAGACGATTGTGATGCTGGGCCCCGCGGTGATGGCCAACGATCTGGCTACTTTTTTTTATGATATGAGTAATCCCAGCAGCAGCCGCCTCTTGCGATCGACCAGATTGTCGTCGTCAAGGTGACACTATCAACAGCAGCAACAATAAACGAGATAGCTTATTTACCTTTATAGCATCACATATTATTATATATACATATGTCTGTACAGTGAAGTCGTCGTGGCGACGGACCCGATCACCACGCATTCGAAAGGTGTCACACATCGGACGATGAATGAAAACAATGTAACCATAGCAACATCAGTGTATATTTGATCGGCCAACGGCGCACAACAGCACAGCCGTAAACAGCAGCGGAAACAATACAATAACAACGATTGCGCAAAAGTGACCGAAAAACGATCGAAAATGTACATTAGTAGGTGAGGTATATTGCCATTAAAGGACAGTGCTGCTTCCTGCCATGCAAACACGGAGAGTCGCGTCTTGCATCTACAAATGAGTGGGGAGAGAAGTAGATAGCTTTGAAGGGCTCGGCCGGGGAGCGGGGACTTCTTGCAAGTGGCTAACGAAATGGGGGGACAAAAGTAGACAACACATTATGATTATGTAGGCACCGAATCGAGCCCTAACTGTCGTAGGGGGTAAGCGGTAGAAGTGGGGGAAGATGGCAAAAATGAAAAACTAAAATTGCGTGAATAGTAATGCGACTATTACGAATATTACAACTGTTGCTGGAAATTCCAAGGAACAAATCTTACTATTTTTGTTCTACTCCCCCCACTCCCTGATCGGAATAACAAGACTCCGAAGCTGATTGCTACGGTTTATTACTACGAACGTTGCTGGCATATGCTCCATAACAATGGATAATATGCCGTTATTGTCTCATATATATATATATATATATACATACACGCATGGATTGACAAGAGCGAAGCGAAGTGTGGGTAATGAATGGATCAGGCCTATAGATGATCATTGCTGTGTATGATGAGATGGTATTGATATATTGGTTAGAAAGCGCGAATGAATTACAGACACACAAGTAGAGACCGATGCTAGAACTATGAACTAATCGCGTATATACCAACCATAAGGCGAAAACAATAGAGACTATACGTAAATTTCCCTTGAGTTTTGAAACGTTGAGACGACCGGCAAGCGACAAGTTCGTCCCACTGTAGTCATTCTTAATGTCTGTGTACAGCCGCCATATTGGACGCCATTATTGCGGGGTCGCGTGGTTCAAGCGAAACCAAATTTTGATCAGAAGTAACAAAGCAATTATAGAGAACACCGCAAATTGCTATAAGGCACCGATTTTCTGAACCGGCAAAATGCAAAGCAACTGACTTCTCTTTGTATAGAGGTACACACCTCACGACCCACAGACATATGACAATAAAAAAGCTTAGAAAAATTCGGTGACAATATGAATGAGGAAGACATGCAATCTTCGCTTAGCGATGACGGTGTTGGCGATCACAGAAACGACTCCTGCCTTGACGACAACTGAAAGAACCTTATTATGTAATTACCAGGACCGGACAAGAACACGCGTAGAAAAGATAGCAAGTCAAACGAAGTTTCAGCGAGACAAATAATATAACCCATATGGCTACCATAACAGTAATAAACGAAGCGACCCCTATTGCAATACAGGAACTCGAAAAGTGAGACCTTATACAGCGAACAGCAATGAGATCGCTGATTGTACGTAAGCTCAATTTACTTAGGGAGTAGCCACGGTCGAAGAAAGACAGCGGGAATGCAAAATGTCGGACCCTTTCAACCGTTCAGCTGTTGTCGATTTCTAAAAAATCTATTATGTTTAAAGCAGAGTGTAGAAGGCAGACAAAATGAGCTGGGGTAGTTTTACAAATGGGTTTCGAGCTGCTCCCGTCATGTTGCCAACGCTGTCGATCATGCAAATGGACAAGCACGAATCATACCCGTCAAATTCACGAATTGATTTCGCTCTATGAATAATAATGATCCATGTTTAATGTAAATTATGGCCGAATGCCTGTCTCTTGTTAGAAGCACTTACGTGGGACGCAAAGGAGGGGAAGAGGGTGAGCCCTTGTTTTTCAATGGATAGGCTGCGCAGGGTTAACGCGCCATCAAATGCAAACAAGATCGACACGACTATCGTCATCAAAGGATAACGGTTGCTAAAAACTACATTGCTATCTGGACATATTCGGACAGATCAACAGACACAGACATACATGAATACAATTTAATTACATAAACATGAACGAGTACATATGTATAGACGCGCATCCATGCAAAACGATAACCAGATATTTATACGATGAGCACCTAAAACAAATGACACGTTGGGGAGACGCGTAAAAATTTCATTTGACTGATGTTCCTCATGTAACCCCTCATGTAAGCCCTGATCTTTCGAATAAAGAGGTCGTTTCGATCGGTGTATCAAATGAAACGCGACTGTACAGCTGTTACCGTTGGCGCACTAATAAACAGTGCGTTACAACATCGACTACTACAATGTAGATGAGAAGAAAATAAGGGTAGCAACCCTCAACGACGGCAATTATAGCCTGCTTCTACTTGCTTTGTGAGAATAGGGAGGATTGTATGAAAAGTAATTCTCATATATTGAGTGTATCTGAAAAGACAAAACCAATTCAATGGTATCGGGAGTGATCACTGTAATTAGATGCCCAAAACATACACACAGGAGACCCATCAGGAAAACAGTACTCAGCCCTACATTTGACATGGATTTAGCTTTTGTAGGGGCAATAGTTGGCATGGCCCTTGTAGAGACGCCCTATAGCAACGACAACAAAAACAGATCGACAACAGGAGTAAATATCAATGAATTGTTGTTAAGTCTGCTGCTGGCGCGGCCGTAAGCTTAGTTCGAATGTGGGCTGTCCCATGAAATCGCATTGTGTTCATTTGAAAACAGCAGTTTAGTAAACGATACAACAAAACGCTCTTATGGTTAGGTAAAGACGTCATTGACATCAGCAACTACCAAACAACAGCATCCAGCGATTGTAAAGTTACGTACTACTGTGGGATACCTTGTACTATAAACAGTAAGGACAAAGAGAGGAAGAAAGCGAACCATATACATACGATAACTAAACAAAAAAGGACCTACAACACGAGATTAAGACGAAATAAATAAGCTATAGGTCGTACTACTAATCTGTAAAAGGTGTTGTCATTTGGAAAGCAAATCATCCTATCAGCTACAGCTACCTTTACGGAGTTCTAAATAGGAAAGTTATGTATACGCAAGTGCGGTTGACTACCGTCGTAAACTTACTACTCAGGAATATAATTTTTATCATCTGCCATCTTTATTAAACTAATGCGTAAGATTGCTATATATTGACTATAATTTATTTAATCCAATGCACTCTACCTGTATTTCATAAACATGCATGGTACAGAAGCTAGCGTTAAGGCTGGACATGGTAATTATCCTCATCTAACCTATTGTTCGTTCGACAGTTCGCAAATACGTTTTGTAGATGAAAGGGTTGTTTCGGATATACAGAACAAATATAGCCAGCCCCTTCTGACTGTTTTAGTTTCAGAGGGAAACGTTTTATCGTTGAAAACTAGCCGCCCTACGTACGTGTCACTTACACGCTCTCTGTTTTACTACTATATGCTTAATGTCAACCTATTTTTCGTATGTGACTCATTATACATGATGATGACCTACACTTGCAACGACAGATGGTTTTCATGGCATCAAAGACATGAAAGCTGTGTACTACGAGATAGCCTTATATTTTCTTCGGCGTTGTTGGAAGAATGTTTAGAATGATTGCATCTAGTAAAAATAGGCAAGAAACTGGCTTGAAAATGTAACAAAAGTATCAGCACACCTCGACTACCCCGGCTCTGTCGCACTTCAAACAATAGAACTACTGTGCCGTAGGCTATTTCCAAATTAATAAGGGACTACTCCTATGACAAAGGCTTCTGTGCAGAGCACCGACGTGACGGTACGTTACCCATAAGATTACGCTGTAATTTGACATAGTTCTTTTTTCATTTTTATTCGCCAAAATGCTTGCACGTTTATGGTAAAATTGAATTTGAATTGCTGCGGGTGCTTCAGTACACAGATAAAGCACACGTCTCGTGTCGAACTATATTTACATCGCATTCAGCGTTAGCAGACATTTTGACCGGTTGCCGTAGTAGTTACGGCAAAGCACAAAAGCATTTTCTGTCTAAGCAGGTGCGAACTATCGTCGGCGGCTGGTGTTCGTTGGGACTACGAGCAGTCTTCTTCTGAAAAAAACGCATAAAAGTTGTTCGGGCGCTCATAAAAAAAAAAAAAAAAAAGCTGATTCAATACACTCAGCGATTGCCGATGCTGTTAGTGCACAATGCTTAAGTCGAGCATGCCTTATGATGATTTTTGGCGAGCGTATGGGACAAGAGTAACGTTTCATAAATCACGTTCAACTCTCAGATAATCTAATTGAATGGCCGATGGAAACGTAGGACATATCGATTCGTATAAGCGGCCGCCATTTATTCCTCTACTTGGCATTCATTCTTGGCAGTGAACAGAAGGTACCCAACATACTAGGAGGACTCATGTACTTCGAGCATGAAGATGGTTTTCGAATTTGAACAACGCCTTCACCGGGATAATGCACCAAATTTTTCTAGGACAAGAAAACGATGCGGCTACTAAAATTTTACAAAAACGGTGATAATATGAATCTAGTAGAACGAAGTTTCCCTTTTGTAGACAACCGACACACTCGAGAGATTCTATAAGCGACTTGGAGACTTTCAGAGTTGTGTTCATTGTGATGCGATATGTACGGCCGTGGACCTTTGTAGGAGCTCAATAAAGCAATACAACATATCCTATGATGTCCTCACGATCGAACCAGTCCTCAATAGGTTGGATCATCTCGATGGCCTTGGGTCTAAACCACACGTCATTAAAGCATTCCACTAACTGAGGCAGTCGTAGTCCGCAGGTAACGAGTACTTCTGATTATGAGTTTAGCGAATTAACAACAGGAATATGCCATGCACCATTGAATCTAATCAAAATCGACATAAATCGCTTTCAAAATACAGGTTTACTTTTAGTTAGGTGTTTTCGCAGTCCTCTATAATGTACTTCCGTAAACTTTCACAGCCTTTAGAGAGCTATGTATTTTACCTTGCGTGTACTGGGGTTCGCGAGGTCGTGTAGAACTGGCAGTAATCTTGCTCTGCGTGGAACTGTCAAGCTGTCAAGCTCCTTTTACCTAAATGATGATCACTAAATGATTATAATCGCCTCAAAACACTTCTCTGTTGTGTAGTTCGGCTCTGGTTGATCCGTCACTATTGTCCTCATGATGGTGGAGTGCAAGCATGTTCGCTTGCCAAATTTAAAGGTACATGACGTGACCTAGGTTTGACCCAGGCTTGCGGAATGGTATAAGTCGTGTTCGCTCGAAAAAGGACCTGATTTATAGGAACGGCTTGCGAAGCAATATCTGGTTGCCACAAATGATAGACCCGTCTTCACCTTCCCTGGAAACGCCTAAGGATCATTCAGTGATGTTATAATCGCGAACCACGATGTACTCCTGGTGATTACGGAACAGCGAACAGCACAGATCAAGCTGAGTAAAAGTGATCACAGATATTTGATCTGCTTAACGTGTGTTGATGGGGCGAGCGCAGCAGCATTGTCCCCATCTATGAGGATGAGAAAACTCCACTGCAGCCGACTCCAAAGGGAAACAAACAGGGAGTGTCGAGAAAATGA
This sequence comes from Varroa jacobsoni, assembly GCF_002532875.2. Lineage (NCBI taxonomy): Eukaryota > Metazoa > Arthropoda > Arachnida > Mesostigmata > Varroidae > Varroa > Varroa jacobsoni. The sequence goes on along the minus strand of NW_019214346.1, from coordinate 177,815 downwards.
CAATACCATTGGCAAACGACTGCTTTAGCAATTTCTTGTAAATATGTTGTACCAAGGGCGCTCTAGGCAAAATGCCGCGAGTGGCGGTTGACATCAGGCAAGGCACCCGACCCAGACGGAGTCTTCGCTCAGGCCCCGAAGATGTCCATAAAAAAGGTGGTCTATACTATTCCAAGATCTGACTTATCGACCTTTGCAAGCTAGGCGGTCTTCTGACACATGAAAAGAACACATCAAAAGTATTGCGTAATGTAATTATCACCAAGCTTGAAATAGAAGTAGAAGAAAGAAAAGTTCAAAGCTCAAAAGGGCAGCCTTTTTTCGAAGCTGTCAAGAAAGTTTCCGATAAAAAGCATTGAAATAGACAGAAAGTGTGAGAAACGCGGATAGGGGGTCTTGTGCTTTCGACATGGCGAACTGGTCCGTGATTATGAAGGTGCTTGGGGGAAAGGGTTCTCTATTTATGAGTACCTACCTCGTCACACCTTATAAATAAACTGTGGAACGCTGGCCGCAAAACACAGGGTACCTCGACGGTTGTCCCCTAGGGACTGATACTACGCCCTTTTCTGCAGAATTTCGCGTACGATGACGTTTTTAACATGCCTGGTCTATTAAAGGAAGCCGTGTTTGTAGTGTACGCCGATGACCTGGGCTCACCGAAAGAAGGAGGTCCTCCTTAATAGAGTCAGTCTTGCACTAATTAAGATAAAGGCCCGGATGAAGAAGCATTTTTTTCGCGATTAGATCAGAAAAATGTATGGCTCCTAATTTGACCAACAGAAAAGTGTACCAAGGAGTGAATTTCTGGTTGGGTAAAATTCCGATCGAAATTAAGAAAAAAGCTCAGGTATCTCGGGGTGCTCCTCGGCATAGGGTTTAAAAGTAGAATATTCAGCGAGGAAGGCTATGAATGTTTTGAAACTTATTCCGGGGTAGCAGGATCATCGGAAATCGTAAGACATTTATTGGCGACAATTGTTGAAGCTGTTGTGCTTTACGCTGTTTTCGTCTGGGCTAACATAGCCTTCGACAACGAGAGATATGGAAGGATTCTACTTGCTGCGTAAAAAGTGCTAATATCAAAGTAGCCATTGCATACCGAGCTCCACCGAACCTTTTTCCTTGTCAAAATGTTACCATCGAAGCTGCTGGCTAAAAAAGAACCTTACGCCATTTAGAAAAGAATTCTCTTTGGAATAGATCCAATATACTGGACGTGACTCGGGGAGCGCCATCCTTTCATGGGGACGCCTCTGTCTTACTATGTTATCCAGATGCTGATCGTTAAAGTCAATTGCACACGTAAAATGGTTGGTATCAAAAAGACTGAAGTAGAGTTCTTTTTCTAGGCGCTGCTGGAAACTTCGACGGAGTTGAGTAAAATTATCAGTCAAGAGCGTCGTTAGGGGAATACCGAGTTTGGTAGAAAAATAGAATGCCGCCAGTAGATTTTTGGAGATGATGATGCAACTAAAGGAAACGTTATAACAGATCAGAAGCCAAGGGTTTCATTTTTTTCATTTTTTCAGCTCTTACTCCTTACCTCTCTTATTTTAGTATGAGAGAGGGTAATGGGTGAGAGATAGGACACGGGTTAGCCTCGTTACGAACAAACCTTTCGCCTTCCACAAGCCATGGCCGAAAGTATACGCAAGTAGTTCCAGATAGTACTCCAAGTTACCGAGGACTAAGGTTTTAATGAATGTGAGTCCCACAGTGTTAGGCAGAGGCCTGTGGTTCGAATTCGGGCATAGACACATTTCGCTCTGTGTTGTGAGCCAGTTGTCTCAAGCATTGCTGAACGCCATAGCGATGATTAGGATACTATTATTAAAATTGGCTTCCAATCATTCAGTAATTGAGAGCTTAACTCATGCCGTACTTATCAGATATGTCAGTGTGACTTTCAAGTACTTGACTATTTTTAAGTATCTGAAGGCAATCGTGCCGACGAATGGCCAGATTTACTCAGAGCGCATTACGGAAAAAGATGCGGCTAGGGATAATTACGAGTGTAGGAATACGTACACCCTCGAAACTTTCTTTATGCATGACGCTGCTTTCGTTCGCAATAAAGGCGGCTGTCCACGATATTCGAGTCGGCTGCGAAAACCCCTCATTGTAGCAGCTCGAAAGACTTGACCGGGTCAAAGCTTCGTTTTTACAGCACATCATTAAACTGTATTTTTATTGTTAAACCGATATGTGTATTTTGTAGGCAACAGGCCGTTATTTATAAAGAATCTAGCACGTAAATTGAAGTTCCCCATTACTGACTATTCGGAATCTATCAAAAAACCGGAGAGAAAGAACAGCTAGATCGACGTTCATGATATCGGAGCTATGACTAATAAAGCCTGGAAAGGACCCAGTGGAAGGAACCGGTACATTTTGCGCATGTGTGGGTCTCGTTACATCATGGACATGTATGGTGCTATTGTGCACTGTTATACACTATAGTCTACAATGCAACTATAACAGCAACTACAGCCCATATCAAGCGTGTTCTGATACACTGAGAGACCCGCTTTCCGAGACGACACGCATCGATTGTGTCAGCTGATTCTAAATATCCTGTATTTTTCAAGATATCCGTGTTTAACAGCTTTTCTGTCTATGAGGAGCGTATTTGTGGAACAATACAGTGGATCTGAGTTATAAGCCAGCATCGGGGATGGAACAGGTTGAACTTACTTTGTCATATATCGTCGTAAAAATTAAGCCAGATAAAATGAAATATGTATAGACATAAGTTGATTCAAGTAACTGTGTGGTGAATTTTTGAACGATCGAAAGCGTAAATGTTAGATGGCCAATAGATCTCTGAATTTCGTATCACCATATATATTTATATGCTAAATATGCTGTCATATTTATTCTAATTAAAACCGTATAAGTTCCGTAGAAGTTTGGCATACCTAGACGTAATGTGGCGTCCGGCTTTCATTCAGAGCATTACAACGGTTATGAACTTGTCGTGTTCGTAACTTTTGATTCTGAAATTAAATCCGGTTCATTTGCAACTGCAATCTTCTTAGAATTTGGTCTAGGTAGCCTTAATATTAGGAGTATAGGGGACAGAGTTTCTAGATGTTCATTTCTTGAACTTTAATGAGGCCAACTAAAATATTGTTATAATAATAGTGTATAAATACTATTTATTTAATCACGTTTGTCGTGTAGATTGGGATTAGTCCGGATCAGTTCGTCCGAGTAACTGAATTCCGAATTCGTCAGAGAACGTGCCAACTGAAATAGTCAACGATAGCGTGGCGCTGAATCGGTCGCCGTTTTTTTCCGTCATAGCGCATAGACAGTTCGGCCAAAACCGCACCGTCTAACTGCACATTATCGTGGCATAGCTTTTCTGACTGACGTCTGAAATTATCTGGAGCTTCTGAGCTGATGCTGTAACGACGCCTAAACGTGCCCGTTTTCTGTAAATTCAGTGGATACTTTGTAAATGGATATATATATATATTAAATAATAGGAACTTTTCTAGTAAAGGAAACGGTTCTCACACACACCTGTACAATTTATTTTCACAAGAGGCAATACAATCGATAATAATCAATTCAATTTTAACCTTATTCAAAAAGATAAGTTACTGCGGATGATCTTAGACACCTTGTATGTTGTTTCAACTTTAAGTTTATTTAATTGATGTAGTTTTATTACACCATACGGCTTGTAGCCTCAAATGGCCTACTATCAATGTGTTACTTGGTCATTGTGCTAAAAAATAGGCCGCACATCAAATCGGTTTACGATCGCAGTGAACTACGCTGCCTCAGTTTGGTTAGACATGGTTCGACCCGGAAGTGCAAGATATCTGTGAAAAACAAGAAAAAAAAACTTTTATATACATGACTTTTTCAAATCAACATTTCATTCCTGCTCTAAGTATCTTCAAGATATTACCATATTATGACTTTTCATATAGCTCTAAATCCCTGACTTTAAACCTAATATCCAACTCTCATAATGGGTAGCTCTAAGTGTTGTATCTGCTGTATTCACTGCGTATTTGAAGCTTATCTTTATAAGCCTTTACGACTCAAAGGTTGTTTTTGTTACCCTAGGTTTTCACCGTATCCAAAATGCATTTCTGTTTATCTCTCCATCGATAACGTTAAGTCTAATCTCACACAGTTTTATAAAGGTAGACAACGAATTTTTCCTTTAACAAAACACGAACAGCTGAGACCTAGCTAGTGTTGTTGGTAGCTGTTTTAGAATGGTGCTCAATTTGGAGCTCCGCTCTGTGTAGATAGAGGTTCAGGCACATTCTCTCTGAGCTCCGGCTTTCACGTGGTTTATTACCATCGTTACTGCTCTCATAATGAATGTAGCTTAATTGATTCTTTCGGCTTTTATACCGCAGGTTAGACGTTTATTTTTATAGAATCACTAGAAAAATATGTGCGTCCAATGGAGACGTTGCTGTGCCTCTATATCGCATACTCGGATATAAATCGTTCATCATTAAGTAATTTACAAATTACCTATCACAATATTTTTATGCAGATTTGCTGTTCCTCCATTTTAGACTAAAACTAGGGACACCTGCCCTCAGATGTATTAAAACTATCAACTGGCTTCTCCTTGTCTAAGTAACAAGGACCCTTAACTGAAATAAATCCATGTTAGACTTACCGAGTAAATGCGTGCTTTCGATGTTTATTGTATTTAGTTGAATGAGACAAAGGGCAAGGCGTCTATGCCAATGAATATGGCGTGGCGTTCATCCTTCTGATCTAGTCTGAAACCGACCGTCTAAAAGTGAGCACAAGCACTTGATGACAATGTAACAAGATTAGCTTGCCAGGTGCCACCCATATCTTGTGTGACACACATTGAGTAAACTCAGACGAATGCTGCATTTTAGAAGAAGTTTATCAATCAATCAATATATATATATATATATACTGATTGATTGATATATATATATATCAATCTATCTACCAAGATATCAATCAATCTATCTAGTATATCTAATCTATTTAATCTAATCAATCAATCAATCTATCTATCTATCTATCTATCTATCCATCAATCAATCTATCTATCTACCTATCTATCAATCAATTTATCTATCTATCTATTTACCTATCTAATCAATCTATCAACTAATAATATATCAATCTATCAATCAGTCAATCAATATATATCTACCAATCTATCTGTCTATCAATCTATATACCTATCTATGTATTTATCTATATATCAATCTATTTATATATCCATCCATCTATGTATCTATATATCTATCGATGGATCTATCTAATTATATTATTATTAGATATTAATTAAACATATTACTCGATTCGTTAAAGCGAAAACGATGCCTACAGCGGACCTTCCGCGGAAGCCATAGTCAAACACGCGTTAATTACATTTACAGGGTCATTTGAACAAGATGACCTTTTGGATCAGCGTGGAGGCATCTCCATCTCTTCATTAGCTCGTTGCCCCGGTGCCTTTACATCGCCCTGGATAGATGTGGGAACGAATCCGATGTATCTCGCCTGTACAGACACACCGGCATGCACTAGAATTGTTTAAAAGATAACAGCAAATCAGACCACGATTTTCGCATGAGCCATTGCGTTATCGTACGCTGTTTTGTCAATGTTATATAGGCAGGTAGAACTCAAGTAATGTCTTGCTTGTGGCTTTTTTCTTGCACTGCTACCAATGTTACCTACAGGCGGATCAGACCTACTAGCGTTCGTAATTTGCTCACAAGTATAACAAACATCATTAACATCGTCATATATTTCAAGAAAAAATAAATTAAAAGGTGCGGCATTTAACCGACGGATTCTAAATGTTAGCACGCGCATATACAGACTTATCAGTAGTTGTTGCGCCATTGTTGTTGCCAAGCAGCTTTAATATTTGCTGGAACAATCGTGGACATCTTCAGGCTGTTTCCGCCCTCGGAGGCTACGCAAATTTAAGTGAGCTAAGGGAAGTAGTGAAAGGAGACGCGTATAGACGAAGTCGGTGAACCGATCGGGTAAAGGATTATCTTCTCCGATTTTCTTCTTCAAATTACGTTCTCTTTCGCTTTCCCACTGTCTGTCTGTTTTCACCCCGTGTCTCCCGCCCTACGACGTCACATTCCTCCGTCGGTAGATTTTCCCTGCAAAATTATTGTCGGCGTTGTATTTTAGTGTTCGCATATCCGTATGATAGCACCCCAGTGGAGCTGTGGCTCGATCGCTTAGTGACGCGCACTTTCGATTGTCAGCTATTATGGAACAAAGGTAGATCTGTTTGTTTGACGTGTTCATTCGTATCTAAACGTCGTCAGAATTTGAGCTCGGTTCGGTTCCAGCCGACGAACTAACGACCGTGCGCCGTTAGCGTTAGGTTCTATGTATTTCATCTATTTATCCAGGAAGCTGCCATTGATTTCACACACTACTATTATCCCTCCGTAGTGCTTGCAAAGCGGCATGGCGACGCTGTTAGGCGAAATTGATCCAATATAAAGCGATTCGTCGCTCTATTTTGTCGCGACGGCGCTAGTGACATTGTGGCGCGCTGCACCTTTCCGTGGGATATGTGGTCAGTCTTATCCTGCTGCCGCCCCCAGCGTTCGGCGTACGTTCTGTTGCTGGTAGGGATTGCGACGGTTACGGTAGAGTAGTAGTCCTAGGTGCGGTAGGGGTGTCCACGGTTGTCAGAAGCTACACGCGATGGTGCCGCTCGCCTCAGAGCGGCAACGAGACGGTCAGACTTCCGCCGCAATGCTGTACCCTGCAGCGGGGCGCAAAGTCACCCCTAGGCTCCGCCTCCTCAGCCCGCCGCTCGGCACGCTCCTAGCGGCCGAGACAAGAAGCTCGTGGCGGGCCCCTCAGTGTGGCGCGGTCGTGGATCGGAAGGGGTCCCGCTCCCGAAACGGCAAGGGAGCTGGCGAGCTAAGAATTCTTGCGCCGCTAGGCGCAGGTTAGGATTTGGTGACGCAGGAGGAAGGAGTTGATGTTAAAAGGTTGCTTGCTCGAGCTGGTTGTGGCTGAAAAGGAAACGACACAAAGATATAGGAGCAGAATAGAGTTGAAAGTGCTTGTGAATGTGCAACGAGCCTAAGGATAGAGCAGATTGCTGGAAATAAAGGGTGGAAGAAGTCACGAAGGGTGAAGAAAACAAAGGGCGAAATGAGTAAAAGATTAAGTTATCTATGTTGCACAATGCAAACAGAGCAGTAGAGCTGGCGCTCGGTGCGTTACGATATACAAGAGAGAAAGCACTCTGGAGAAATAGCCTAGGTCAAGCTGAGTACGAAAAGGCTGCCGCTATCGTTGAGGCAGCAGTTTTTAAGGAAAAAGTCACCCAAAAAAGTGGTAGCAGCGTGGTGAAAAGTTGTGATCAGGTCTGGCTTTAGTGCGTCGGAAGTGTTGAAGACGACGCTGATGACGTCGATTACCGCATCGTTCATGAGCGGTGGCTGTGTGCTTGTGAAATGTTCTAAAAGCAACCAATAAAGGTTGTTACGGCAAAATGAGGAATCCGAAATAAATGCGAAAAAATTGTGTACGGTCTACGGTGTACGTTATTGGGAAGTACAACTCTGTACAAGAAAGAAGACAGATATAGCAGAAGCAGCCGCGATTTGAGTAGAGAAATAAGGATGTGTTTTGCTTAGCAGTGGAAACAAAAGGTGAAGCAAACCAGACACAACCTCTGAAGGCCCTAGAAGGCCACCCCGAAGACCACCCGGGGTCGCCTGATGGATTACCCTTGTCCAGTTTGTTGCCTTCGGGTAGGCGCAGGACCGAAGTAATGAACAAAAAAGTGAAGTGAGCAAGTGAACAAAGTGTAAACGAAGGAAAAACAGTTAGAATTTCTAGAGATAGCGCGTGTCATAGCCAATAGCGGCCGTACCACTGTTAACGCCTATTCAATTTCACTGCCAGAGAATAAAAGTGCATTGACGAAATAACAACTACAAAAAAAAAACAGTGCTTAGATTGATTCTCCTAAAAGTCTTGGAAATAAAAGAATCACAAAAAGATTAGACGAAACCACCCACCAAAGTTAATTTCAAAACGAAAAGAAAAAACTTCTCAGACGCTAAATTACTCATTAAACTTCATTATCATCAAGCTCTCTTCGTCTCAGGAGTGTTCAGCTACATCATGTCATTTTTGAACGGAGGGTAGGTGACTAGGAATTAAATTGTAATTTACAGAAAACAAAGCGATACGCATTTTGTGCTTTTTTTTTTTCTTCGTATAAAAACTGATGAAACAGGCCCTTTATGAATACTTATATTGAAACATTTGGCTGAATAGTGCGCGGTTCTGGTATCTGGAAAACCTACTAAGAATAATCGACTACCCAGCCATTCTTTGGCTGCCTAGCCCTGAGTCCATATTAGTTTAACGCAAAACACATAACAACCTCACTCCAGGAAACTATCAATTTCGTTGACTTATGTGTATATGTTCACCATATAGCATAGCTCAATCTTCATGAAATGTATATGTTAATGGCGACGCAGAAGGTCGCCGTGTCATAAAGTTGTTCTGTGTTTTTCGTACGCTTTAAGGAAATGCTCACAATCAATGTGCTTAGATCTATGTTGTTCAAAGGTATCGTCTCGTAATCCTATGCCATTCACGAACCCGAGCTGCATTGGACGACTAGGATTATCAATGTTCTTCAAGGAACTGCAGATAGAAAAAGACGGCATTTAGTAATATCGATTTCGGTGTTCTATGGCAAACGCTTTCGGAATTGCTTTGTCACGCACCGCCAGTGAACCAACTGCGCTTCGTTAACAAAGTAAATTTGCTTAATTTGTTGTGATAGAGCGGCTCATCTCAGCAGCTTCGTGATAGCGCAATCGCTAACGTGTTTACCTGCTAAGCTCAAATACACGTGGTGGTTCAGGCCTGAAATAGTGGCTACGCACATCTTGTTTCGTGCTGGAAATCAATCAGTTAAAGGAACTATTAACGACCTAAGCAGGGGACAAAAACAAGCCCAGAAAACATCTTAGCCCATTTTAGCAAGATGTGCAATAGTATTGTAACGTAAAAGAACTTGAGTCTATTTGCTTGACCTCACTGTGTCTTTGAGGTGGTTAGTGTCTAATCAACGTAATGACGCGCAATAGCGATCCAGTCTTGATCATTTGAGGACCACCACAATGGGCATCGTTGACGTGACCGGCTACAACTAAACATAAACAAATAACAATATCGATCTAAGCTTAGTCAGCTTTATTCGGTATAATTGACTTAAATAAAAGGAATTCTCGCATCGTCAACTAGATAATGATGAACGGAATTACGACTTTCAAAATACACCTTTGATATACATTTCGTGGCAGTATTTATTTTCGGCTCTTTTCGTTGCAATCCATGTATCTGCTTACCGTCACGGTTAGCGGGGTTCTGCTAAACATACATTTAACATACAGAAGTCACTTGAAGGGGATCCTCAGCGAGCGTGCGTGGATACATGTACGTCATAAGCAGGGAAACATCCTTGCTACGTATATTCATATAGATAAAACGTGCGGTTCCTTGTGGTGTGGACTGTGAAAGAAATAAAAAAACGTCTAATACAAACAATTGTATAATATATTCGTATATATATGTATATAACCCTTCAGTTATATTGTATTTTGGTACACCGGAAATTGCCCTGGGCGCTGCGTGAATTGATAACGAACGCAGGTCATAGGCGGAGAAGTTAGAACAAATGGGAGGAAATACGTGATGATGGCACCATAGAAAGAAATGTCTTGTGGCAATCATCGAGTTCGGAGTCGGATTAAATTCTCCGCGATCAATGTTTCCCGTCTCTAAGCAACAGTCCTCTGCAAATCGTGGTGACTCACAGTGGGGCAAACGAAACATTAGGCAAGGTAATGAAGGTTCATATTCACTGCTTTGTTACACGTAGCTCTGGCCAGATTCTCCGTCGTGCTTGTCGTTGAACAGATTATAGTGCTCTACCTTCGTGTTCTCTCAGGCCAGACTACGGCAGTTTAGAGTGAGTTAGTCCAGGATGAAACGCAACCGTTTCTTGGGTCAGAGAAAATATAATGGGCTGCATTATATTATAGATTAGAAACAGGGCAGTCTTTACGTACGTTCACGTTGGGTGGTAAATGCCTAGGCTTTTGTCACGGATATTTATATATAACATCAGGACGGACATTTTATTAGCGAAAATGTTTTCGTATCACAGAACTTTAATAGGCTTAATATGCACGGACTTGTGTAATAATAAAAACTAGAGTAAATTTGGCCAACAAGAAGACAAACAAACGAACTATCGTTTCATCATTTTTAATTCAGGCCACACGCATATGATGACATTTGGCAAACGTGAAATGGAGAATTATTGTGATGATCTTTGAATCAGATTCAACTCTAGTTTGGTACAATTATCAACGGTATATTCCTATTCCCGATTCATGTCGACTCAAAAGGTCCGTTGCGCTAACCACAGTGCTTCGGTACATCACCGCGTATGTGCTTAAGGATATAACTTTGCATTTTTCCCTATACTAATGAATTCTCCTTCGTTTGGGAACATATATAAGGCCGTGCGATGTAAGGCAATAGCGCTCCACGTGGCCTGCACGTGCCTCTTAGTAAATTGTCGCTGCGGCAGCTGCGGCACTGTGTTCCTCTGTGGTTACCCCTCAAAGCCTTCGTCATAATGGCTAGCGAGAAAGGTTTGTTCGCCTGCTGCTCTTATTATTATAACCGCTTACAGCACCGGAGCGCTTGCAAGCGGCATTGCAGCTGTGGCAGAATAGGACATCCTGGTGGACGAAGCCAGCAGGGACTGCCTTCCGCGCTTCGCTGTGGAGTCAACGTACTTCGCGGCTCTGTAGATCGGAGTTGAGAGGGGCAGCTGGGTCCGTACTGGCGCTCGTACGACTTCTGCTGAAGGTGGAGAAGCCTGTGGAGTTCCACCTGGACCCGGAGTCCAACTGGCGAAGCCTGCGGAGCACTCATATGGTCATCGGTGTTGTAAAGACAACCACAGCGTGATGCGGTGCCGGTACTGAAAAGGCAACTGCCAAGTTGCATTGCGCTGGAACTACCGGATAGGCGGGTTCGAAGGAGGCGGCTCGTTCTATCCGCGGTGTGGAAGTGTTTCGCAGTGCCTGTGCTCCGAGGACTCTTGCGAGCACCCGCGAAGTACGACGGCCTACTTCCATGGTGTGAAGGAGGAGGTAACATCGAATCGGCATCCGATTGGGGAGTCCTCGCTTACTCGTAACGTCCACATGAAAGCCACCAATTGGCTAGAGGTCGCGACGGTTGTTGCTACGTGCTCGACAAGGCAATTATGTGTCGGTACTTCGTTGAATTAGCGTACATGGTCAGTATAGATCATTGACATAGGTATTTGTATAGCAAGAATATGCGGTTATATCCCTGTTTCCTTATATTGCCTGTGTGTGCCTTGTGATTGCCGATGGCACGCAATGTAGATGCTGCAGTTACTCGAGGGACGATTCAGCGTATACGAACCTGGCAAAAACTAGGCGATATGAACGCTCTTTTTCGCCAATGATAGAAGAGTAGCAACCCTGATTTTGTGACAAGGTGACAATAGCATACGATATAAGTCGAGGTGGGAAGAGTTAATAGAAGTCAAATGTTTTGTAATGTATTTTACACTTAGTTTAGATATCACAACATTCATAGAAATAGCTTCCACGGCCCACTTTATGGTCGTAAGGGACTAAAAGCCGATACTGTTTCAATTTTCACTTGAAATTAATAAAGATGGTTTTTCTACAAAATTTCTTTACATTTTCATAAGGAAACAAGTTTTACAAAAGTATCGCTATACACAATTAGAGGACAGAATGCACGGCTGCGTCGGTAACTATGACTGGTCATAGCCGTTTAGGTGCCGCATCTTTAAATCTATAATTTTATGCTACTTAATAATGAAGTTCGGAAAGAAGTTCCGTGCGGAAACAAAACGACAACGATAGCAGTTAATCCCTACCACTTGATCAGCATTGTTAATATTCCCTGCAGCGAAGTTGCATGTGCATTATGCATAAACTTCACGAATTAAAAATGGTAAAAGATCCCATATTTTTTTCGTTCCTTTCATAAGTGAGACACGAACAGAAAACCGCACCAACTAGTTGTCAACACGCTTCCGTTGTCCCTGTTATCTAATGTTTCAACGATAGGTTATAGCCATTAAGCAACACGTTGGGAAAGCACAGACAAGCAAACCACTGCCTTAAGAAGGCATATACAGCCGATTTTGATATCAACGCGCGACAGTAACTGCAGCTACTGCAGTAGGTCGGACGGACAGATACACGATAATTCAGTAGGTCTTCCTTCCGGGAATAACCCAGATCGCAGGGTCCAAGACCATAATAGCAACCTAGGCGACCCTCATAGCTGCCTTCGTTGTTAAACGATAAACAGGCCCGTCCTAACGCGTTCTATTCAGAGAGACAGGGAGCCGAAGCCGATGCAACCCTCTGCCCTCTTATTTCACAGGATCTGAAACTTATCTAACGTTGGCTTCTTCAGTCTCCAATGCATGTATGGAATTGTTCCTGAAATTTAGTGGGTTCCAGCTCGGACGTGGTGGAGCCACGATGTTCAATGCTCTGTTCCCGCTTCAATCTGTCTCGGCGTGACAAAGTCGTATCGTTCCTCTTGTTGTACATAATAATGATAAACACTTACGTTGAATTTACAGCCTGTTGCGTGGACGCACCCGTATAGCTCCATGAATTGGGGTTACACTAGTATTAGGAGTGTTTTTGTCACCATTAGTATTGTAAGACAAATCGAATTAAATGTTTAATTGCATGAAAAAGATTTGAATCAGCACAACAGATACAGTCGTTCAATCTAAATAATCAATCAAGACCTATACACAGCCTATGCTCCACACTCAACCTATATGGTTTCTAGCGTTTCTAGTAGCAGTTCTGCAGAATATATACAACTGATTAGGGCTATATGGCAAACTATTGATCGACCAATCCATGAAATGTATTTGCATGAAATGAGCTAACAGGACGCAGTCGAAATGCCTATCGTCCACTGGAGCAACAAGCAGGACAAAAAATATATTAGCCGTTTGCTGCATGACAACCTGACAGTCTATCACATACGTATATAACGTCCAAATGTCGAAGGGCGAAAATGGTAGCCCTTACATTCATGCTTTAATATTTGTGTTAATTTTAGAAGCAAAACCAATTTGAGCCAAACTAGCTAAAAAAAAACTTCTCCGCAAGTTGTTTTTACAGCACTATCGTTCCTCATGACTACAAGCCCTAGAAGGACACGTCATGTATGATTCGTGATAGCTCTTCAATTGTTTCAATTATTCAGGCGAGATTCTTATCGCAGCTTTATAAAGTATGATACACATGGCCAATGTATATATACGTCAGAACAGTTTCACGCGGCATTTTTGCGCGTCAATAAAACACTGAGAATTTTCTCTCTACGCAAAAAAAAACCGTTAAAGATTTTTTAGTTCTACAAGTTTAGCATCTTCTGTTCTATCTGTTTCTCTCTGTATCAAAGTAGGGTAAAGTTAAATGTAAAATAGGTGTATATTGAATTTAAGGAACAGGTTAGACTGTATTTAGATTTTTCTCAGCCTGTAACAGATCATAGGGCAAGAATTGGCAGAGATTACAGTGTTTATTAACGAGAACCAGCCGCTTGAAATAACGCCGGGATGTTACACTGTACCAGCCAACAATTGATGCGGTGCTTTCTTTTTAGGTACGACAACAGCAGAGACTATCGATCGACCGCAAGGCTCGAACACGCATAGAGGCTAGCTCATCGAACAATGTTACACGCATACTTTATCAGCTCAGAGAAATCGGCCAGGACGAAATCACTCGATTTAGAAATGAACCGATCGTCTACATCGACGACCTGCAACTGGATAAAGACACGCTGGTCACCTGAAGAAAAATCATCCCTTGGAGTAGTTCAGAGAATGACTTATTGTGCATGTGCTTTATGGCAGCTAGCCTCTGTTAGGACGCGATGAGGTCGTATCCTGCAAAAGCAAACTGAAGTTCATCGTGCATCGGGTACATTATTATATCAATGGTGCGACGATCTAGAGAAAGCAAAAACGCGGCGTTGAATCTGGAGTGAGTTTCCAATAGTGGATCATTTAAGCGGATGTTAGTTTTCTCTGTTTAGTTTACTTTTGACCTCTACGGAGATCTAATGCCATTGTGTATGACAGCGAAGTGTGTGGGGACGAATGCACCAGTTTGAGACGAGAGAAGTGGCCTTCCTTTGGAGCGTTGCAAAATTCAATAATATAAAACGTTTTTAACAAGTTTTATCTATAGAAAGTCAATTCACTTATTCACGACTGAATCAAAGATCATTCCTCTATTTGCGGGGTCGTTCATCTTCTCTACTAACATTCATCACCTATTCAATAATATGTCTAAAGTGTTAATAGTTGATTGCTAGGATAAGGCTAGTCATTACCTTTTGGATAGACACTGCAATCGCTACGTAAGTCACTCATTTCTATGTAAGCCTTTCAATGTATGATGTGTCGCAACATATACAAAATGCCGTACATGCCCCCAACTTGACCCACCCTCTTTTACTATTGACGACATCAAAAAAAAAAAACACAGTCTGTCGTTAAACTGGGTTTAATAGTCTCAACCTATTTTGGCAATGGACTAGTAGCAAACCTGTTCGAACATCCTGCTTTCGCTTTGAACTTTTTTCATTTTGTCCCCCCTAGTCACATTCAATCTGAAGCGATATATGGGAAGGCATTGCTTCTAGCTAAATTCGATTCAATCAATGTAATGTAATGTGAGGATATCCACAAGCGAGTGAGCTGAAAGTCAGTCAGGATTCAGCCTAACGTGGGCCTGCAGAGAGTACGCTGCCTTAATGTTAGCTCGGTGCCTTACTTGACCTAACCCAGACCGCCTGAACGGACTTGGATACGACACGGTGTATGAAAACAGAAACAATACTGGATGCCGGGTCCATGCAGCTACTTTAGATGGGCGATCTTCCTTAAATTTTACATGGAGACAAAAAGATACTAGGATAGAAGAAAATAAAACACAGAGCTGTCTTAATGAATGTCATGATTACTGATATAAAAGTTAATCTTTTCACATCGTGCATAGCGCATTTGGTATACGTTTAGCTAGCGAGTACCTCCAGGATCTGAGCCTCATTTAGGGCAAAAGCCCTTTCAGACCTCTATATCGGTCTGATCCCTTTTGCTATGCCCGTTGGTATCGATATTTTTTTTCTGCATGAACTTCTGACGTCCAGGTTGTTTTGTGCCTATATTTAAGCAAATAAGCTATAACTATGAATAACGCAAGCAGCGGACTAGTCTTAAAGAAACCAAGACCTGATAATTTTGGCCATTTAATGAGCTTGTCGCTACACAATCGGTACTATCGATTCTGTTTCGTTTAAAAATCAATTGGTTATCTGTGCATCTTTCCAAGCTTGAGAACGGCGCAAATTTAGATCGAATGCCACAATTTTATATAAATGAGAGTTACGGTAGAGAGTATCATTATCTAGTAGGGCATCGCTACCGTTGGAATCAAAATGCATATTAAAATGCAATTGAATTGGTCTTGGTTTGTCTAATTATATCGCCGATGTTTCAGTACGCAAAAAACTGAAGCTACGAGAAAAGTGGATAAGGTAATTGTAAAAACGTGTCGCCTGCGCTGCAAGAACCCGTCTGTGATCGAGAATATCAGTTTTACAACATCCTCTCAAAACATTACTGAAGTAGATGGCCTTAATTTCATCACTGCAAGTCGATGGTGCCGCGAAAATTGTAATTTACGTATACTAAAACTTGAGGTGTTAATAAGAAAAAAAAAGTCCAAAAAAAACGCGATTGGCTACAAGCGGCATCTGGGAAGTACCTACTTAACTGAAAAACATTCTATTCTTCTATTGAAAAATATTCTTCAAGCAGTTCAAATCTTAAGGAACTTATGTGTAAGATGTCATACATTCACAGGCTTAACCACTCTAATAAAGCTCTGTGGAAGTACACACCTAATAAAATAATCCTATCCTTCCAAGTAGTCGGAAAATACGAGCTATATTAAAGTTACATGCTGTTTTTGTTCCTCATTCTAAGGCCAACATATTTGAATACATTGGCTGTAAGCATGAGTTTTACATTTCAAACGACGTACGTTTCCTACTCCCGTGGATGCATCCTTCCAAATAAGAGTTCGGTCTAACAGAGTGCTCAACGATTAGACATCAGGTACATATAGAAGGTCACTGTGCTACCGTCTAGGAAACAGACTGTCTATGGCCGAGGGCCACATTGGCAACCCTGAGTCACGGCTATGTGCCTTTGAAGCAAGGTAGATAAGAAAGAAGCCCATTGTCAGTACAGATAGGCGTATTGTGATAGATGTGGCGACTAGACCCGCCCAACCGGTCGCCAAAGAAGAAGGATGCTCCGCTCTAAGAACGGCTGTCGTGCATTGGAGTTTCGACATCTGGAGCTCGGGGGTAGCTGCGAGTACAGGCCCTCATTCTACAGGGAGGAAATAGAAGTAGACGGAGCTTACAAAACACAGAGGGAAGATCAATGCGATTGCTTTTAGCAATTCCATTAACTACCTACCAGTGGACCAATGCTGTCACACTAAGTGACCAGTGTGTGTGTATGCTTCGTTTGCCTAACTTTGTGGGTAGCGCTGTCTTTTCTCCAGAAACGATGATTGGCACCTTTGGGGTACTATATGGTCTAGCGGCAATGCCACCCCACCTCAGTCTACGATAAGGACGACCTGACTAAAACCTTATATAGGTAATTTTGCTGTCTGATAATGTACAGAATGATTGTTCGGTAATAATTACTTGACGTATACGTCAACGAAGAAGAGTAAAAGGAGCATGAATTTAGGTTATATTAAAAAAAAGTCGTCTTCTTTTTTTTCATAGGACCATACACTTAAGGGGTGACGACTTGATTTCTGATAGATAGCAAACTTCTATATTAGTAGGTTAAAGAGAATCAATGTTTTCCATGGATGTCAGTGGTAGAAAATATTTTGATATATTTGTTTATTAGTTAGATTAGTATTTCGGCAGAGACAGAAAAAAAACCCCATAAAAATCATTGATATAGCTTAATTTAGTACATGGCCTTGGTAAGTGAATACCCCTACGTGTCGCTTCTTGAGTAGGTTTATCTTATGCAATATCACAACAACCTGCATGTTGACACCTCGAATAGACGTTGACGGCACACATTACTTCACTATCGTCATCCTGAATCATATCGTCTTTGAAAAAAGGCTCTGTCTTAATCAGTTGTATAGTTTGCGAAATATTGGTGGTTTATCCTTCTTCAGCTAAAAGTTCTTCCGTTTAAAAGTTGCGCATGGCTATTGTGCCGGAACACCGACCTTTTGTGTTAATCGCCGAGAGTTTGTTTCATCAAACCACGGAGCTTGTGGTCGCAGAAACATATCAATATCCAATTATAGTTTTTCTAGTTTCCCCTGTTCATCGTAGATGAGCTTTTATCGCTTGAAGTCCATACAAGAAGTACATTTTTGAAAACAGATGTGCAGTTGGCACTAAAAATCGAATAATAATCAAGGATCGATCTGAACTTGGGACCAGAATCAGTTTTTGCGCCAACCACTTATTTATTCGTGTGACTTTTCATATGATCGAAAGTTCTTGGCTTGAAGTAGAGATCAGGGCAGGCGTAATTTCAAGATCGTTCTTGTAATTGGCCATAGCAACGGTTCATGAATATTTCATTCAATTTCTGACATGGTGTACGTCCTTCGTCGCTTCATACATGATTCAATTATAGTCCTCGTCATACGTTTTTGTTACGCATTGATATGCCAAGTTTTCATTAAAACATCTTCAAAGCGAACCGATTCCAGATTTTAGTTAGTAGTCTTAACTTTTATTTAAGTGTGACACATAATTTTCAGTTTTTAACGACGAGACGAACTTATTGCCGAGCTGCAGTGCACCCCAGTAGTTCCCCCAGTAGTGCACCCCAGCGATGTACAAAAAGGAAACAACAGTCGTTTGTCTATATTTCTTTGTATTTGAGCCACTGCAGGATGGCCCGTTCTAGCAGAAATGAAAATCCAGCAAAATCATCTTCGAAATTGAGTTAGTTAGTATATTTGTAAATAAAAATTTACTACCTAGTTAATGTTCCTTGCTGTAAACTTACTTCGTACTGGCGATGCTCTTCAAACAAATACAACATATCACAAATTGAAACTTAATCATTTTGGCAAGCCTAGTCGCCCCATAAACTTTGGAAGTTAATTAACTTTAATTTTTTAGCACATTTAGGTCAAACAACGATTGAGTTGCATTGCGGTAACTTGAAAGCTCCTCAGTTTATATGAAGAGAATCTACTTTGAACAGCGCGCAGTTTCGACGAAAGAGCTTGTAATAGCTGATATTAAATAACTATAGTGTTAACGCTGGCAAGCTCGACCCGTCGATCAGTGGCAAGGCCAAGTTAAATGTGGGAAACTTGAATTAGCATGGCACAAGAAATAAACTATGATTATTTGCCGTACCGTTCTTAAGTTCTATTAATATACGTCTCGTGTCTATAGCAACGTTCAAACTGTGATTTGTGGGACCCTGACTAGCGAATGTAAGGCGTATGAGAATATTTTCAACTTGTCATAGCTTCCATTTCGCTTTGCTTCGCAGTCGTTAACTGGGCTGATTTTATTGAAGCCACGGTAGGTTAAAACAGATTGGATGGCTGTTCTCACATATTTTTTTACAGAGTCAGTTTTTGCGGTGTATGGAAGTCGTCGGTGGCAATGACTAAATTCTGAACTGTTTTGTGGGTTACACCTAGAGAGGCCTAGAAAAAAAGACAAGGGCGCAGGGACTGTAAGGGGATGGTGGCAATGGTGGCCCTTCAATAAATTTGAAACATTCGCTGGGAATCCAAGCAGAATTCCGTCTTTTTCTTCCTCTTTGTCTTTCAATGTCTTTCTGCTCTCGAACTTCTTTCTCGTGTCCTTTCGTTCCTCAATTTCTTGCACTGTGATCTTCTTCTGTATCCGTTCAGCTTCACTCACCCTGTGTGAAGAGGCGATGGCCGCTGTGGTGCCCTCTACTTGGCGGTATTCTCACGTGCAAAATTAAACTCAACTATCGTTATATTACAAACTGAGTCTTGGGACCCAGGATCCAGGAAGGGCTATCTGCCTTTTTCCCGTTAGAACTCTTCTTCTGTAGGGAGTAAAGCAAAGAGCAAACCGAAGGTCTAGAGCCTCGGCGGACCTCTACCTCAAATCCTTTGCAAGGAAGAGCAGGGATTTTGTGGTTGCACGCGCACATGGAGGATACTAGTTTGGTGGTGGTAGGATAGTTGGGAAAAATGGTGGCTTTCAGGCTGACTTGTGCTGGCTAGCCGGCGGAAGGGTACCCCTTTTGATAGCGCAGGCTCAAAGCAGGGAGGTACCGGCGCCAGCTGAGAGATGGGCAAGGGGAAGAGATGGTGAAGAATACGGGAAGCCAAATGTGGAAGAAGGGATTGAACGTCGGAAGCCTTGAGAATGGTATATGGGGACTTAGAGAAGACACGAGACAGGCCCAAGGGGAACGAGCGAGCGTACTTTTGACATAAATGAGAATAGATTACTTGCTGGGCTGGGCTACTGGCTCTCACTCCGGTCGATGTCGACCCACAAACACTCCCATCGCTCGCTCTGCCCGGTTCCTCTGCTTCAATTACGGCGAGGCACACACACACTGCGTCTATGCGCCGCTGTACATATTGCCGAAGAAAGCCGGCTGAAAGACGGTAACGGCTTTCTCTAATACATGAAAAGCAATATCGCGATTACATCAACTGTGCGAATACACAAGAGAAAGTTAAAAGTGATTATGGGCAGATGAACATATACCAGCGACAACACGCGCGTCGAAGAATAGCGTTAAGCAACGGCCTCGTGGAAGTGGCGTACAGGATGATACCTTTTATAGTAGCCTTAAGCGTATCAACAGCATTAAGCGCGGGATAATCTGTACATAGCTATAACGTATAAGTTTGCGAGAAAAAATACGTGGAAGACAGAGAGGCAAGCTGAAGTTGGCACCAGCAAAATTATGTTACAGAATGACATCACTTCAAAACCTGAGTGATTACGTCTCTACATAAGCGCCTGTTTATAGGTTTAGGGCGATGGAATCTATGTTAATGAAACGTGGACGACGGAAGCCTTGCAACCTATGTAAAGGATTCTAACAATGTCGACAATTCCAGATATTCGACAGACATCGTAGTGTCTATCTTTTGTTTAAGAGTATCCTTGTTTTTTGAAAACAACACGTAACAACAATAGTATATGCAGGACTTTATTGTTCCTAATTTTCGTGGGATACTTTACAGTATTCGCTGGTATCAGTCTTCTCTGTTTATGTTGTTCCCCTTTAAATTTGCTTAGCATAGTCAGATGCCGTTTTGGGTGGAGCTGGATCAATTGATACACAAAGTACCTCTTCGTAAAGCTTTTATTTGAAGTTGCCAGTGATACCTTAAGTTGAAAGCCGATCATAACAGTGGCTGTCGAGAACGGCAACTACCCTCCTCACACTTCAGCATTGCATCTTTTCACTTCTCATTTTTGAAAGGCCTCAACTCTTCGTCCCCTGGATGCCAACATTGCAGTCGGCCCTTATTTTCATCCGAGTCTCTTGGCATACACAGGAGGAAGAGCAGAATACCTCGCTCGTCAGTCTATCATTTTTGCAACGATATCTCTCGTGCGTGATGTGAGCAGCGAAAACATCGAGTAGTCTTCACGGAGCTGCTGCTGGTTCGCAAGTCGCGCCATAGTCAACTCGTTCTTATAGTACCTATAGAGACATCAGGGAGACCAATTCTAGCCCTCTAAAGGTAAACCGATATGAATCGCAGAGCGCAACGCACCTAACACAGATGGACAGCCATTATGGTAACACGTTTCAATTCAAAGACTACTATTCGACAAGACAATGCCCAGTCAATCAAAAAGTAAACGCGTAGTTTATAGCTAGTTTATGCCACTCGTAAATTAATAGCATATTCACTGAAGAAGGTATATTATATATATATATAATAAGAACCGATTTTCTGCACACGATTTTAGACGAAGTATCTATCTTGGGAGAGCGACAATGTCACGACTTAAAATGCACACCGAGACGGGATATCGCCCTTTCGCTTTAGGTGGCTGTACATTTGATCTCCGTAGTAACTGTTGATTTTGTATACAAGCTTGAATGAGCTTACGACTAAATTATTTTATTTTGGAGTTGACAACGCTTGTGGAAATGTATCCGTTAGAAATGCTCTGTAAGCAGGAGACAGATCACGTATATATTATCTTCACTATTCGATCCTCTTCTGTGTCAATTGTATGACCCAAACGCACTGTGCCAGTGGAAATTCCCAGTGTGCTCATATACGAAGGAGCAATTATGGTTTTCATATGAATCACCCCTTTGGGACTGCGTAATCTTGTGGGCTATATAAATTTCAATTCCACGCTTTCTTATCAGCGGTCCCCTTTGTCATTATTTACAATTGCCCTTGCCACAAGCCACAGTACCCCCCTGCAAGTTGTACACCTTCAATATTCGTGGCAAATAACGCGCGCAACATTTTCACTGAACACGACCACCTCCACCTTACCGAAGTTACTCATTTTTTTAACGCCCTTCGCTCGATCAACGTTATTTGATTTTTGTAGTAAGTTTTTACGACATAAGCCTCGGCTCAACCTAGGTCCTGTTTCCGCATAAGTTAAGTAATATGTGAATGATCAGCTATCCAGCCAATGACAGGCTTAGCTAGGTTTTTCTTAACGGAAATCATCAGTAGCTAATAATAACTTTGGAAATATCCTTCAGGCAATCCTGAAATACCCATCAAGACATTGAAAGAAATGGTAAATGGCCCAAAAAAAGTCATAATCGAATTTCTGCCGACTTACTCTCGTTCATTCGCGAACGTCGGGTCACAGATTTTTGCCACTTCACTGCACAAAATTGATCTACACGCTGTAGTCTACGTAACCACTAGATTTAATGCAAAATGCGCAGATGTAGGCTCGAACTCTTATACATATATGTAAGAATATATATATATATATATATCAGTTATATCACTTACTACGAGGCTCCCAGAGCCTAGAATTTTCCAATATTTAGGCCGATTTCAATCCGTCTAGTGGAAGTAGAATTGCGAAACGTATATGTATGAAAAATTATCATTTCAATATCGAAAACAGAGTCAGATATTCGACTAGAGTGTACTGTCAACGGCTTCTTCAGCCTCGAAAATATCTTCGAAGTGTCATCTCGGTTTACGTTTTCCTTTCAACGTCCTTCAGTCTGAGTGTGCTATACCTATTCGTGGTTCGTGATGGGCAGACGGTCAGTCCTGTGTGTTGGCTTCGCTTTCTCGGCACGTTATATGGCAACCTGCTCTGACCTCAGGACCTTGGTTAACAGCAGCTAACCAGGTACCGTGATGTCGGCCCGAGGTTGGAACGCCTTTACAGCTACGACGGTTCGGGTTTATAGGCCACAGCCTCTGTCGTTGTACGATCTTCACCACTAAAACCCGGTTTTACTTGCTATTTTTTTTTATATACGGCAACGGAATTCGATATGTCCTGTTTTGTTTGCTACCGAAAATAACATAAGGACAGTACTGCACTATGCGGGCAGTTGGTAAATGAAGTTGTCCGCCTGTTGCGAAAAAACAGCACCGTATTTTTCTAATGGAAAAGTATCAGTTTCAAGTATGTTTCAAATTTAGTGATTCGCTGTATCTACTACAAACTGTAAGAACGTGAGGGTGCAGCTCAAAGTCAAACGAGACTAACATCATCTGTTGGGACTATTTCGTTTATAGATATGCATTGCAAACCATTGAGATTCTACCAACATTCATTCAATTAAACGGCATCAGCATTTGAAGTACTCGTTCTTCGTTCCCGTTTGTAGAAGTGAATTTTTTCACTTGGAGGCTTACTTTAGGCTCGATTTAAATTCGTATTATTATATTTTATAGGGCTGGTCTCGAAGTCTCTGCTTTACCTGTTGAAGGCCATTTAAGTGAACGACCAGATTCGTCTCTCCTGATACTTTCCTATGCAAGCGTGTGGAAGTTTCCATGCCGGAGTAACACAGTAACAGTCGTGGGCACATCGTACGCAGCTACTGCTGCGCGTATACCTTACGGCCATATAATATATGGCACTAGTGTCAGCAATATATATGGAGTTGTTAAACTATTATGATGAAGGTTTTGGATTTCTGCTGAACAATTTACGAGTAGCTTAAAATGGTTACCATCAAACGAAGTTGACGTTTTAGCTATCGAATTGGTTTAGAACAGACTTTTCTGTCAAATGAGCAGACGCTTACATTCCTTAATTATTCGTCTGCTTCTATTTTACCACAACTTTACGGAGGCAATTTAATGTCGCGAATTCCCTCTTTCGTAGGGCCATAAAAACTTCAGTTAGAGTAATGTTATATGCATACATTTCACTCTGTTGGCTAAGAACAGGTTAAAGTTCAACCAAACGAATCATAGGCATTGCAACAGAGGTGATGAAAGGGAGCTCAATCCACAACCCAGCTCAGGATAACTACCCTCTTGTTACTACTATATGGTTGTAAACAGCAGTCGATCATTATAATTACTCATTATTCTCATATAATGACAGCGCATGGCCGATTTTTCCGATGACTCTATGCAAAGGCCAATGTGTTCAGCACGGCTAGGTCAATTCTGTCATCAAATCGTTGTCAACATGTAAAGACATCGTTAAGCCAAATCGGGCTAGACTAATCTTATTGCTCGCAGATGGAGTAACGCAACCTGGCAGGGGTTGTGACCCAACTCTGGGGCGAGCAGGCCGAAAGACTTGCGGCACCTTCGATCAGGTTATGGGTTTAGTCCATGCAATCATACATTCATTCAGCTATTTAAAGCAGCTTAGGCAGCCGCAAGCCTGACATGCGCAGACGGACGAAGTCAGATTTAAGCAGGGAAATATTTAACGAATTTGTACTTACCAACATGGCAAAAAGCTGGATAATAATCAAGCCATATTCCCGAAGCTAACGCAGCTGCATGTTCAACTTTAATAAAATCCAAAAATGTCAGATGTACACCAACATTTGACGTTGAGTGTCATCATCCTTCATAACCCGAACTATTATATTTGATTTTACGATATTCATTAGTACTGGACATTTGTTGTTACCATTATTTGTTCAAAAACAAATCCTTGCACTCGCAAAAGGCTCGGATCCTAAAAATATCTTAAACAGTTTATACTCATTCATAGAGTCGTCAGCGTACTCGTCACAAATTTTCTTTTCTTCTCACTAATGCGTAAAATTCATGTTTTTCTTTCTATTGCATTTGCGCGAATTTACCCACAGCGAGTTCAAGGAATGACTACTCAAACATACTATTATTGCACGCCTAGTTTGTATGCACATACAATCATCGGCAGAACGATTGCCGTAGCCTCTCGTAACTGCTTGGCTAGCAAATAGCAAATCTCGACGGGAACTGACTCACTCATTCTATCGTCCCCTGTTTCTTCCATACATACTTCTCATCTGCCCTTTTCGCGATGCGGAGAAGCCTTGTAACAGAGAGTATAGCCAAGGATTTTATACGACCTCTTAGATCCGTGAATCGCGCACTCAGAGCAGCCTTACGAGGCAACAAAAGTATTCACCGTACAAACATAGATACGAATCCGTAATGCACATTTCTGTGCGAGAGGACTGCGTGTTTCCTATGTACTTGCTGCACCCTCTGTGCGACCCCATGTGCCCCAATAAGAACATATTTGCTTTTATCGCCAGGCCAACTGCAGGACACTACCTGCACTTCGTCGACTCTTAGCAACGTTCACTTAGGCTCTTGTCACCACCTTGGTAAATCTCTCCCTTTTGAAGATCCAATATTCCTTATTCGCTCTGGTATGCCGTGAATTCGGCTCCTCTTCTATAATGCCTTTGTGGGCCAAAGCTGCGGATGAACCACACGCACAACCGTGCACAAGCTCATGGGGTCCCTACGATCTCGTGCTGACCTGCAGATGTCATTCGTTGACCCATTTTTACGTATTACAAGGCTACACAGCCGACCTACCGGTTGACTCCACGCATCAACAAACAGAAAAAGAGGAAGTTAGATATGATGACCAGCGAGTTCTATGTAAGCAAGAATTACTAGATGCCATTGACAGCGCAACGGAAAGCAGGGAACGCAGCAGATAAGCTGGGCGAAAGAAGAAAAGTGAAAGCAGTGTCAACAAGAGATAATCTTGCACTGCTCCTCAACAAATACTGTCCCGCTTCTCATTGACTAGTGAAGAAATAACGGCTATGAAACGTAAGAAACAGACAAGACTAGAGACTAGTGGTAAGCTATGCAGAAAGCTCTATATAGTTTAACGATTCTCATCAGGAGGAACAAGACTGGTCCAAGGCAGTGAGTTTTTTCGTGTAGTTTATCACATGTATTTCTTTAATAATAGCCAGAGGTATTCAACGGCACGTTTATGTTCCGAGTGCCGCTCGAAGATTACAAAAATGGCGTGCTAATTAGGTACCCTTTTACAAGCCCGATCATATCGGCGCTTTTTGTATAATCACGGGCGACCTTTCAGGATGGAGCGTTTGCATCGATGTGACAACAGTGTCACATTTAAAAAAGAACAACTAAATGTTATGCTATAAATCTATCCGGCGTACGCGAGTCCATTTCACTCGAATCGATTATCGTTGGAAAATACGTAGATCACTTTAAGCTCTTCCTTCAATGCGGCGTCTTCCTTGTACGGCTCTATAGCAAAACAAACGCGTGTCTGACAATCCGTTTTATGGCAAAATTAACTGGAGATGCATATATATGTGTGTATTAACTTTGGCGCTATTTTTGAATCGATACGGTTGTTCAGACAAAGACACCAGCGCTAAACGACTGAATAACGAAAAATCAAAGCTTGTTCGACGCTTGCCCTAACTATGAGACTCGTCGTACACGCGTTATAATTGAAATAAGCTATTTCATTCTTTTTCACGCCAAACGATAGCGTCAAAGAAAGTGGCCGTCAGCGTTGGAAGTGTTTTCAAACAAAGGTTAAACAAAGGGTAGGGGGGCAATAACTTCAGCCAGACCGTAATCTGACGCCTATCTGAGAAAATAGCTTTACTCTTTACTGCCCGTTTCTAGTTGCGCCTCTAAAGGACAATGGTTGCAAAAAACCATACAAACCATTGCGGGAGTTGCAAGCCATTCTCATACCAGCAGTTTCCTCGGATGTTGTCCAGACGAGTCGACTCACGGCTCATGCCTCACTCAGGCCAATGCTGACCAACGGAGGGACTGCCTGCCCCGCGTCTACACTATAACACACGTGTTACTTTTTCTTGCTTTTTTCGGTCATCTCTGTTGCCATCAATAAGTGGGCGGATGCTTGGGGCTCAACGCTGCCAATCCTGCCTGCGGCGTGCGTGGCAATGGTGAGGCGCGATGAGAAAATGGCGAATGTTGACGAGCAGTAAAGGCGGCGACGTTGAAGCAATCCGGGGGAATTGTGCCACGCCACTTTCTCCTGTTAGTTGCCAAAGCTCGACGCAGAGTTACCACTGTAAGAGTAGCAAATGTAGCAGTCGAAATAAGCAAGGGCAGTCGCCGTCATCCGTTGATCCAGGGGCTCGTCAGTCGGTCGGTTCATGGGCCCTTTTTCCTTGTCGTCCTCGTCGTCTCCTTCTTCATCGTCGCCATCATATTGTCTCCATTCTCTTTCTTGAAGCGACGCTCGCGCACCCGACCCATTTCCCGACATTCATCCTATTTTGAGCTATATTGG
The DNA here is from genome assembly GCF_002532875.2 of Varroa jacobsoni. Taxonomy (NCBI): domain Eukaryota; kingdom Metazoa; phylum Arthropoda; class Arachnida; order Mesostigmata; family Varroidae; genus Varroa; species Varroa jacobsoni. The sequence continues at coordinate 150,869 of NW_019214346.1, read as the reverse complement.
GGATTTCTCCTATAACGTCATGGCACCCAGAGGATGACTCGGCCCCTGCTTTCGTACGCAATACTTCTCTTACGATGCTTTTGTATCTTGCCGCGTCTTTCCGTCTATTTCTTTTTTGCTCTTCCCTCTATACCACACACATATAACGTAGCACCGTTGCAGCAGCAGTTGTGTAGCGTCATGGAGCCGAAATGAACTGCATGATCGTGGAGCTGCAGTGGCGTAAAAGAGAAAGTGCGCGCAAGAGTCCTGACAAGTCAAACGGCCAAGCAGCTAAGAATTCCAACGGCCGGTTGCTAGCAGGCTGCTCCTTTGTTACTTCCTAGTGGTCATTTCGAAAGAGCACGCCTCCTGACTGTTACAACATAACCTGCACACACATTGGGGTAGACAATTTTTCCTTCTTTTAGCCAAGTTCTTTGCTAAGGACGATCCTTGTTTTTCTTATTGATGTCAGATATAGGATCACGAGTGGGAGGTAAAGAATGGACGGAAGTTTGGAAAAGCCAGCAAAGATAAAGAAGGTAGAAGTCACAAAAAACTCAACGACTGCAAATAAAGCTTAGGCCGATGCGGGTCGCCCTTGCTAGAATTGAGTGCGTGAAGGGAGAACTGGGCCCACTTCCACCTCTATAGATATAGCTGTAACCCTTCAAGAAATTTCTCTTGCCTCTCTTTCGGCCTTTCTCTGCGTGCTTCCGGTTTCCTTTATTACCAGCAACACTGTTGCTACAAGACTCCTCAATCACCGAAAGACCCGTGTGTCTTGGTCGCTATTACAACTACTAACGGCAGCAGAACAGCCAATGACCCGATCTTCGTTAGGGCATTTTCATGCCGTCTTCCTGCGCGCATGTAAATTTTAGCACGTATCCTATAATCTTCCAATAGGGACAAGACAAGGTCGCCACGGGTCCTTCTCATTGCCGCTGTAGTGGCACCATCGGTGTTGCTGATCTTGTTGTTATCGTCGTTTCTTGTCCCCCGAGAATCGTCGCCTCCGAAACGGGTAGGATAAGTAAGTCTCATTTTAGAGCCACTTGCGGCGCCCCAGTGATTTTTATTCACTCTCCCACCCATCTTATCCCATGTTTCTCGATAGTCAAATGCCTGAACCATGGGCGCTGTCATTGGAAGCTGGACTCGCACCGCTGAAGGGCCAAGCCTGAACAGGCCTGAACGAACTAAACCGTTCGGCAGTTCGACCGTTGGCTCGTGAGGCCTCCCTCAGAGACTCGCTTGTCGTCGACAACGAAGACTCAGTAAGAAAGAAAAGAAAGATAGCAAGATAGCTAGAGATCGACAAAAGAAAAGATGTTACCCATAGTGACTCGGTAGATTGTCAGAGAGCTAGCCAGCGCAAGCATCGGTTCTGCTGTTCAGCCCGTTCTTCGATTCCCATCTCTCGTCCGTCCGTCGAATCGAAGTATAGAATAAGAGCGCGAGCGAGCGAGCGGGCGAACGACAACAGAGTGGGGGGAAAATGGGTTTATACACATATATACTATAGTAAAAAGCGATACCGAAACTAAGGATGATAACATACGCCAACAGGATGGCCCCCATCCAGTTTGACCCGTATTCACGTTGCCCATAGGCCGTTGTCGTTGACACCGTAGCGCATACTGATATACATCCGCAAGTGCGCTCTCGCTAAAAGAACCCATCCACCAGAATAAGTCCACATGAAAGTAATGGTGAAGGCTGTGTTAAATCTCGTAGCCTCTTCTGCTGCTGCAGAGAGCTTTTGTGTTCGGTGGGTGTCTGCGTTCGTTCAGTCATAGTTCGTTGTCTCAACCCGGATTGGCTTTCCGGACGCATAAATATATGGAGCCATTGTGCGCGTTTCTGTTTGTTTGTCTGTTGGCGGCAGCCGAAATGAATACACCCACAACAACTACTTCTGCTACCTGTCCTACTGATAGGATCGCTGTGTTGGCTTGATTAGCAGCTTATTTAGTCAGTTCATTTTAGCTGAATCGTGTTTCGGCCATCGTTTGACTAGTAGAATTTTAGTGAAACGGTTACTCGTATTGTCCACCGTTCGAATTTGGTAGCTGTCCGGGCAACGACCGTGTATTTTGGGGAGCGGAAAACAGTGAGTAGTACACTCCGTCGAGGAGTGGAAGCAAATGAATATGGACATTCGATAGTCTGATCACCATTGATGTTCTGATTAGATAGCTGGCCAAACGCTAAACAGAATAGAGCTTGACCGGAATGCAAAGTGTGCTATGCATCCAGGAAAGGAGAAAGGACGCAAATAGGGTAACAAAGGTTGAGCAGCGCTAGTGATTGGAGTGGAATTACTCGCTGCTTTGGGGGTGCTTCTCGTGCGGCAACGGGTCTCTTGTAGCTAACCATCACTCAGGTTAGCTTTATGCGCCAATGCAGCTGGCAACGGCAGCCATTGGCCAGTGTTGGACAAGCCGCTGTATAGTACTGAATGGGTGCAGACGGCACAAGTCAACGTAGTGGTACAGCCTCAGGTTTTTACGCGCTGGAAAAAATTATTGTACTTTACCTTTGCTATTCGGGTTCTTGACCCGTTTGCTGTTTGCATGCCGACAAATAGACAAATAGCGACAGGGACAATGTACTTATCTTCGACGTTCGGGCCATTCTCAAACGGATCAGGAATCCACATTTTGGAGGCACAAAAGTTCTTGACCAGAAGAAAACAATCTATAACGACAAAGTCGGCGGTCGTCGCCTAGACAAAAACACAATCAGACCTATCTGCCATAGCTACACGAATAAACTAGTAGGAATAGCGTCTCTGAACAAGACAAATATACTTTACGTATTCTCTTAAAATACCATTCTAGTAATAAGGTAAAAGTGTTACTGTGTAACAGAAACTGCATTTCCGTTTCATATTATCCTATTCTTTGTAGTTCGATCAGCTTCCATAACATCTAGGTACCAATAGATTTGTCGATTTTAGTAGTCAATAAAATGTTGTATCTTAGATATACAGCCCGTACTTCCAGCAGGAGAAAAACTACAACCGCAGCCCATAAAAGAGAAAGCCCATTTGAGTTAAGGACACAAGAGAATCAGAAGCGTGGGCAGTGGCAATGGCGAACGAATGTCAGCCACGCCATGGTAAAGTCCGTGTAACCGCCCGAGAGATAAGTACTATTTCTACCATTCTTGCTATCGCTGATGGTACTGCTATAGTTTAAATTAACTTTACGTCCAGTTATCCCCCCCCCGTCCCGACAAGCTACGCCGTTTTCCATCCACCATCCTTTTCAGTTCTTTGCTATACTTCTGCAGTAATAGCAGCAGCGGCGGTAAAAGCCACCGCTACCGCGCTGAGCTGGTCTAGCCGCCCATGTTCTTCGCTCGTTGCCGCTGCTTCTGTGGCGATTGAGCAAAGGCGACGCTGGGTTCGCGTCGGCAGTAGCAGTTAATTGTATGACCTGGGTCGACTTAACCAGTAGCCGAACCACTAAACCAGTGTGCCAGTTAACGTTCATAACACTAGTAGCTCCAACGTCGAATCGCGCCAACTTGACTGGCCCAGAGGTAGACTTGATTAGAATTTAGAAATAAAAGCAAACGCGCACGGGGTTCGATCTCTAGAGTTGCATTTGGGCAGGAGGCAGGCAGCAGGCAGGTAGTGCAGCTAAGCTAGCTTTTCTGCCTTGAGAAGTCTCAAGATGAACAGCTTCTTTGGTCAATCCGCCACTACTTGACCCAGTTACTGGTCAGACGCGCATCCACCTATCTACTCCGGTGGCCGACTGACTCACCGGCTTTGGTTTGCCCAGAAACGCCCGGACCGTCTAGTTTCACTCTAGCCACGGGGGCCATTCCTTGTCCCACCAGAAATGACTGGCTGCTACTATTGGGGCTGTGCTGTTACTACTACTACTACTACTGGTACGCACATCCAGCAGCAGCGGAGGCGGCGGTGCCCAACTCATCCTAATGCAAGGGTCTAGGGGTCCGGCCCAGGAGGGGGTAACTGTCATGGCCCCACTGCAACGATTGCCGTCCGCTAGGGGTTTTCAAGGTTCAACGAAGCTTCAAGATTGCCACTGCTGCAATAAGTCTACTCCTCGCCGACCTAGTGCCGCTGGCTGAGAGCTGCAAGCCTCTATAAGCAGAAACAGCAAAAGCAGCGATACCAGCACAAGTCTCCGGGTGCGGACTCACACCAAGCATTTCGTCGCTGCCCATCAAGGGCTATCCGTCTTCAGCGATCAGTGAGAAGAGAGGTCATCAAGCTAAACAGCTGAATAAAGGGCAGCGCAAGCGAAAGCGGGAACCGAATACCGAGATAGTCTCATTGACGACGCGGACCTTTTGATAATACTGTATTGTAAATAACTCGGCGAAAAGCTTGCCCACAACGTTATCGGCAGGTGTTCTAAGCCAATCGTAGCTTAGCAAAGTTTTAGTTGGCATTTGGTTAATATGCAAAGAACTTTTAATTCCAATTTTAAATAAATGGGATATTGTTTATCTGGCACTTTACGTATAAGTGCGATTGTCTAAAATCTACAAATAAGTAAATAAACATGTCACAAATTCTTTTTTCAATCTGAGTAAGTGCAATAGTGACGTTTGTAGAACTTCAGTCAATTTACTCGTTTGTTATGAGAGAAAGTACGTTATTCTCTATAGGCAATTATCGAAGAGTAATGCCCACTGAGAAAAGGTTCTCGCACTTTATTATTGCCTCCTCTAAACCATATTTGCATTTAAGGGAAAGTAAAGTTGACGTCGCACTTCGTAGCAAATCTCCGTCAATTTGAAGCCGCCACTTATAGACAGCACTATTGGATTGTCTTTCGATGAAGTTTGCATGGCAGCGGGCTGGAATTTTGGTGTTTGAAGTTCCAAAAGGGTACTTAGTTTTATTATTATTGTTATTATTATTATGATTAACGAATAAGACAACAACAACAACAACAACAACTATATTAAATAGAACACATAGCTGAAGTGTATATCAGTGCACGCGAAAAAATACAGGAGAAAATATAATGACAATCAATATCTAGAACACCGAAAACAAATACATGTTCTATTTACCGGATTTCGGGAGCCTCGATCTGCCTCCATAGTACCATCTCACCCTCAAAACTCTTACAATAAGACACCAACGCCGTCTTCGTCACAACGCTAATAGAACCAAAGAGGCCACCAAGCATAAACGTTACTCATAAACGAAACTTAGTTCTCCATGTATAATATAATGGTGTGGTGGCATAGGCTAAGAAATGCCACTTCACCATGCATTTGGAAGTCGCAGCACGCGCGCCCTCACACGTTCACTTACAGCGACCAGCGAGGAATAAACTCCTTACGGGTATGGTGGTCCTTACTATACGCAATCTACGTATGAACAGTTGCACCTAACGTAGTACTTTCAATTAGTGTTCATCAGTACGCTACTCCTTTGTCCTAGAAAAACCTAACACTTCATGCGAGAGAAGCAAAGCCAGTACTGAAAATAATAGCACACTACCACACAGAACAGGTGGTTTGGTCTAAGGATGTACTTTTTTTTCTGTTTCCTTGTGTATGTGTACATGTGGGCAGTATTGTGACAAGCAGTAACAACATTAGTGCAGTTGTTGTCATTGTGGTTTTCTTTTAACTCGGTGATCCATTCACCCCCTGGAGGTTCGCTGCCATATGGGGCGCACAACCATACATCGGTTGCATACAGCATCTTCAATTACGTCGCACGGTTACCGACTTTTCCCAGTTTTCCCAACACCGCCATCGCTGTGTTTGTTGTATGTATATATATATATATATATATGTCAGTGATTTCCCCATGGATCGCAGCGGTCTTCCCAGCAGCACCTCGTGCTCAACGTGCGGAAGCGGCATATTTACGGCACATATCGGCACATCCCAAAAGCCAGCCGACGGCACGAAACGAGAATAGCACCGCAGCCTGCACGATCAGCCGTCTATAAGTTTTACCTATGGAAGGAAACACATTCGCGTACACGAGCCGCAGTAAGGAAAGCAAGCGACTAGGCAATGAGAGCCTTCATCCTTTCCTACTATCCCTCATTAAGGCATGTACTGCATCCTTTGCCTCGGGCATTTACAAAGCTCATTTACGATCACGACGAAACATGCCATACATAACTGACTGTCTCCTGCTCGATTTCTTGGCTTTCTAACTTTCCGGGGAGGACCACCGTGCACCTCATACTACGCTGTAGTATATACCTTGCCAAACGTTATTTGCGGTAATCGTTACGATTAATTTTGTAACAACTGGACCATATGCAACTAACCTGTACAAGCCTCCTTTGCCTGATCCTAACCCATTAAAGTGGTCGTCCCGGCGATGCCATTATGACTCGTTTCCCAGGCTGTTGTTTCGAGCATACGATATTCTTTTGCTGACTCAAGCATTCTTATCGAATAAAGACTATGAAATGTTGAATACGTAAAGTCATAGGCCTTTTTCGACTGATGCCCTAAAGTAAAAAGAGAAAGCTCTTACTCTATGATATTATTAGATATAATTCCGGTTAGACTAACTAGACACAGCAAGCACTGGGCTAGAGTTTTAACACACTGTTGGCTAGACAGTAGCTAAAGAGGCATATGAGGTAGCGTGTCTTCTATACCAGGTCACGTAACGCTAAAGATCGAAGAGTGTTCGTTGTTTAAGGTTTTTTTTTCCACATTGTATGTCACATAACCCAAAAATCTTTACGTATGCCCATTGGAACGTATCTAGTTTATAGGCGTACAATTCAAGGTAAACTACTCACATAACAGTATCCTACAAAGGGGCATAGTCTCAATCCTATTTCTGTCAAAACGTTTTCGGCCCGTAAAACTGACGAAAGGATACGAAAACGAGTTCGAACAGCAGCGACTATGTTTCGGATGTTGTATCGCATTGCTGCTTTTTGCGTTTTATTGTACGTCTTTTTTCGTCCTTTAGTTGCTACTGCACGGACGCGCTTTGGTCGTTGGCTTCTTGGTTCTACCGGATTAATGACCAGTGACCGTGCTATTTGATCGGCAACGTCGTGCGATTTGATTTGGTCGATGTTATTTTTGAGCAGACAACCTACTTGATGACCTACCCAGCTGAATTCTGCCCAGAATTCCGTAAGTGGTGCGCAGGCGCTGTTGAAAATTAGGAGTGTTTAAAGCTAGACAATTGTTTGCCTACGACTGCGGTCACAACAAATAAGGCAGGGAGACAAGGTGTGGTTGTCTTCGGCAGTTAGTCGGCAGTCGTCTGCCATCTAAAGCAAAAAAAGAAGTCAGGCGAACCATCGAAACAGAGAAGAAGCACGGAGGTAGAAGGCAGAAACTAGTGGGCTCAGTGGAGGTCAGCGAGTGTGGCGTTAGGTGCTGGCCGATCAACAAGACGGAGACTGCGTCGGCCGTGCCATCGAGAGGTTTGGCCTTCGTTGGGAGAGAGAGCTGTTATGTTGTCTGCCGCTACTATTAGAGCTGTCGAGGAGGTGGCAGTTCGTTTGGGATGTGTGGAGCTCCATGGGGTAGGAAGTGATCTTGGGAAAAGTGTTACTCTTGCTGTCGGCCTCGCTGTGCCTCGCCTGTCTGTTCCTCAACCTCCAACAGTTCAGCAGCAGTAGCATCAACAACACCATCGCTCCGTTACTTTTTTCCTCTTTTTCATATCTGGCCACTGGTTGTAGCTTTATTCGCCAGCTTCCGCACCCTAAGCCTCTGTGTGTCCGGTCGCCTATACGATAGTGCGTTAAGCGATTCCTATGAAATTCGCTGCTTGCTTCGTAATGTAGAGTTCAGTTGGCACGTTTGGTGACCCCGACTATAGATCCTTGAATCAACCCGATTTTCCACAGTCGACAACGAAAGTGGTATTGTTTGATTTTTGCAATAAGAAAGCAATTTATAGAAAGGAATATAGAAATTACCTATATGCCTTTGGTATCAAACGCTACGTCCTAGTTATATGCACGTGGGTTGTTCTAATCGTACTCCACCATATTATGCGTACAAGGTAGAACTAAATAGTAATGGTGCTTAAAAGCTTGCAGACGTCTCGCCTTACAACGATCGATTTCTCTTGTCTCACAATCGACCGATGCAAGAAGTGTTCTTTCAGTCCTTATGTCCCTCTGATAGGACAATTCAACTGAAAATGTCCTCTTCCAAAAAAAAACATCCTGATTCAAAGGTCGCCAAATTGGGATCATCAACTAGACACAACACACAGTTTGCTTGAAAATTTGAAGAGTAATTGCGCTCTTTGACCTTTGTACATTGGCACAGATGGCGCGCGAATAAGCGTACAAAAGTGCTTGTAGCCAAAGGCTTCAGGCGTTCCCGAGCTGTTATCGGGAATGCAGGTGCACAGCGTCTAGCATTCGACATTTGCTTTTCACTCTCGCTTCCAGTGCAGCACCCCTTTTTACCAGTGCTATCTAACATCACCCAGCTCAACGTGTGTCGTCGTTCAAAGAATTCTTATTGTCTTCCATCCTTATGGACACCAAACGTAATTACTGCGTACTAGTTTGTCTGCTCGTCGCTTAACCCCTTTAACGTTCTGCGTTAGTAAGCGACAATGGGCGCGCTGTCCAAAGCTGACCACGTGCGCTAGGTGTAAACTCTTCGTAAAAAATCTCGTTGCATTGGCCCCTTTTATCACCCCCACAATCTCCCATAGCGCTGGCAACCCAACCTTCTGTCGCCACAGCCATTCCCGCTGAATTTGATGAACCTTGCCGGATTTTGGATGTCGATCGGCTGCAGCGGTCCACTGACGAAGTCGTAGTAGATTGCTAAATAACAATTCGATCAAAGCGAGCCTTGCTCTTTTAGACTTGTAATATCATTGCCGACACTAACAGCGAAGGCTTCAACAGGAGCGGAAGTCACACGGCTACGTGTAAACGTAGCGGAAACGTTAGGTATAGAAAAAAGTTGACCAGCTTTAATTCAGGTGCCCGTTACCGACCGTCGGTGGGCCGAAACTACAATCATTTGACTGGTCTAATGCCCAGTTATTAGTGCGATTAAGGATATATAAAGAGAGGCTGCGCTGGCTGTAAGTTGGAAGTAATAAATCGATGATCTCTTTGTTCTAAAGTAAAAGCGCCAAGATTGAAAAAATAGGTAGACTGCGATGAGTTTAGCATTACGCTAAATTTATTATGATCGCTGATCACGCAAGAGTTGTTTGATTTTTCAGGATCAAAGCGCCCGTTACATTTATCGTCTTTTTGTTCATACCCTTATTAGCAAACTTTGCTTTTTCTGTTAAGATCTAATAATACTTTACCTGGCGAATTAAGTAAACTTGAATAGACGCGTTATATAAATAACAAAAAAAAAGTTTACTAATATGGCTATTAAAGTAAATTGGGTTGAACAATAAAATGAGAAACGATAAACATGACGAACGTTTTAGTTTGAAAAATAAAATAATCATTTCATGGTTAGCGCCCATAATAACCTTGGCGTAATGCTAGTTCATCGCAGTCTGCCGAGCTCTGTAGACTGGGTGCTTTCGCTTCAAGCGATCATTGACGATTGAAAGCGATCAACAAATACAACTTGTCACAGTTGATAGGTTTTGACTGCGCGTCTGGGCAGATCCTTCACCGAAGTTACCGTTCAGTAGAACAATGCTATACAATTATCGATGCCCTACAAGCACGCACCTATGATATCTTTACATGCGTGTAGGCTCGAATACACTTATAGGCAGTCTTGCCTGTATAGTCAATAGCTGATAAAAGCACGCCCTGCTTTTCCACTAAACTTAACAGTCAGTCTAGCGGTTGCGGTTTTCCGCCTCAAATTCTGCTATTTGAAGGGGGTATTAACATCGACTAGCGGTCGAAATGGGCAGGTTCGCTGTCGTAGGAGCTTGAGGGAAAATCGAGTGTGTAGAAAATAAGTGCGTAGAAGAGACTAGTTCATGGAGCTTTCCCAGAGGCTGGGGTGTGGGCAGAGGTCTAATTATCTAATTGTTGATGTCGTGAGAACTCTGCAGCGGCTGTTGTATAATGGCAGCGGTCGTAGCGGCGGGCGCGTCCATCATGGCAATGAGCCGCGACCTGAACGATGGCCCGGGGCAATAGTTGTCTGCCACCCTTGCAGAAGAGGAAAAGGAGGTTAGCGGAGTACACATCCACCCACGGCCGCCCGTGCCCAGCCCATAGAGGCGAGCCTGGTGGACGATCAAACAGACGGAGATGATTCTGCAACTCATACACTCACACACAGGCACAAAGGCCCATATACATATGCACATGTCATATATCCAGACTATCTGATAGAAGACCATCCATTCCACAGTTTTATCGTGGCCCAGTAGACGGTCACCAGCGTTGTCGGCTGCGTGCTCCTTTTAGCCCAGCCCGCCGTTTCTTGCTGGCTAACTCTCAAAGGACGACGGCGCAAGCCAAATAAGCAGCTAATCACTTTAAAGTGGCTTCAGGCACCTTCTTTTGATGGAAGCAGTACGCCCGACGACCCGGTCAACGATGGACTTCGTCGCTTTAACATGCATGGGTTCGACTTTTGCGGGATATGGCACCACTACACAGCTCCCGCTGCCGTTTATACTTGCGCTATTGCCGATCCGCATCCGGTTGTATCGCAGTTGTGCATGTTATTCCTACTTGTTCTGTGCTGCTGGCAATGAGTGTGCCAGCAGTGAAGTGTTTGCGGAAATGGTGAGGGTGACAGTGCATAGCCGAAGGAGTATAGAATGAGATCTGCTGCCGCTGCCAAAGTGGAGTGCGCGACGAGTGGCCTGATAAAAACGACAAGGATCGTGGTGACAGCCAGCAACGGAAAGCTGTAGAAGGAAAAAACTCCTTGCAGGTCAAAGCAGGTAGCGTCCCAAATTTGTCCCGGCGAAGAAAGCGGGGTTTAACCCCTACGAACTATTGTCAGGATATAATCGACCGGAAGATGAGGTAGACGCGCAAAGCGAAACGATTAACGTACAAGCACTCATACACACAGAGACCCAGCGCACGTCTGGTGTCAGCCAAGTACCTCAAGCAGCTGTGGGATAGAAAGAGAAAAGGCGAGCATGTCGAACAGGCAGATTACGACCATCGAACTGCAGAAGGGGCTTCGGCCGGCCGTAAGAGTCGAACCAAGGGGAAAGAGGGATTTCATGCGGCTGCCGAACAAGCGAGCAAGAAGTACTGGACGAAATGGTTTGTTAGGAAAATAAAGCGGTTTTTTTTTTCGACGAGATGGCCATTGGATAGCCTGCTTAGGTCAGGCCAGGTCCTCAGCAGAACGTAGGTGGGAATCGAGCGGCGAGTGATCAACAGGCTGTCGTGAAAGCTGATAAAAGAAAGAAAGAAAGAGGATCGCGGATTTGGCAAGCGAAGGCAAGTCCTAAGTGGGCGTGCGAGCACGTAGGACCCGAATGTGAAAAAGATGATTAAGTTCCAGTGATGGACATACTGAACGATTATCTGTGCCAAGTTGGAATCCTTGTCCGTTTTTACCTACACTGGTGTTGGTTATCTATGTTGAATAAATAAATATCAGCTTGCATCTGTGTACATACACTGTTGTTTCCTTCGGTCATATCCAGTGTCTTGTCGTCGCGAATGTGGTACTTCAATACATATTTTCTGACTATAAAAACGTTAAATATTGCTTTATCGACATACACACGTTGTGTTTACGTGCGCGGAATTGGTGAGCTCGGGCCAGCAAGTGCTCGAACCCAGCATGCAGGTTGCAACCCCATGTCTGAAACCTGGTACCCGTATAGGCGTTGTCTCTAAGATGGCTGACCCAGGGTACTTCTGTGACTTTAAGAGTGGTCTTGGCACACACACAAGTTTCTTTGGCAACGTCATCTCCGCTGCTCAAAGATCTCAACCTGAAAAGAAAAATGCTTACTCACAGGACATGTTATCGCCTTTGTAGCAGCCGTGAACTTTGACGCATTAAGCTTAAAAACCTTCCTGCCTGCATTCTTTCTCATACTAATATGAACTCGTAGTCTGTGGCTGATTAATGCTATGATTCGCATCCGAAGCATAAGACTTCTGATCTGCATTTAGCTATGTCTGAGATAGTTTTGTGTGTGATGTAAGTGAAAGGGACAGGAAGGGCCTTTCCATTCACGCAAAACCCCGTTGATATAGGTATCAGAGAAGGGACTTCTGTCAAAGAGCAATCGAGTTCCGTCGTTTAGACAATAGCTCACGAAGATAGTTCTTTATGTCTAGGACAGTTCGAGCCATCCACATTTCGAATTTACTGTAATCCGACTGACACTCGTTAGTTTAGATCGGTGCTCCATTTCGAAGGGACCTACCGTTATCGCTGCTAGGTAACTTGGATACGCTGTAGCGCTGGCCCCTTTTTTGTGGCCAACGCTAGTAGAATTAACACCAGTGCACACCGATTATGCGCACACCGAAGTGTTGTCATTGAAAACCCAAACTTCTGCGAATTCTTACGGCACGCATTCGAATCTAGCGATGACTCAACGGATCTCACACTGTACATTGTGCCGTAAGCGTCTCTTCTTTAAACTGCAAGGCGCACATATGACCGACAGAAGGCAGTCAACACGATCCATAGCTCCAAAATTTACCCTTCCTTTATGAACATATTTACACAGACAAAGTTGTAGTGTATTGGTGACGGCGGAGGAGCCTTTATTGTGGCATTGCTTTTGATGAAGCTGTCGCTGGCATTGCTCTAAAAAAGCGTACATCTATATGACACTAGCGCTATACGCTCCGTAGTGGCCAGATAGATGTTAGCCTAATCGGTTGTACGTCGGTCGACCACTGGCGCCTAGGGCAGCAGCGTAGCTTCTGTGTCTTCACTCTTTTGGCCTTCATGGCTTCCTTGCAGGGTTAGCGGTAGCAACGCAACTTTTTATCTTCATTCGACCGTCTTCTTGCTGGGAGCAGCTTGCTTCTGCCAAACAATCGCTGCTACTGTTCAAAACTGCGATTGCTGCAAGGGTCGTTGCGTGTTCTACTCTCGAACCAGTCCTGCCTACAGGCCAAAGCAAAAAGGCTCACAGCTGCATCGGTGCGAGAATCAAAGTGGCCTTCGTGGTGAAGGTAGAGAATAAGGAACAGAGCTTCAAGAAAAAACTAATCTCGGCTAGCCTTGCCGTGTACAACTACAACCCTTTAGCTTGTTTGACCATAATATTTTGCCGAACACAATCCAGACACGTTGCCACCCGCTCCAAATACCACCCACCGGCAATGTACGGGTGAGCCACTTTCGAATGCGCAATAAAATGGAGAAAATAACATGGAATTATAGAAAGTGGGCGTATATGTCAGGCCATATATATATAAGCCAGGCCGGCGTACCATTGGAAAGGCCGAAGGATACCTAAATCTAAACATTCCGCCGTGTTAAAACAATAACAACGATAATAATAAAAAAAAAAAGCAGTACCAGATATAACTGCCGTTAATGTTAACTTCAGTCAATAAAAGCAACTTGTCATGACAATAGAATGTGCCTGCTTTCCGAACGAGCGAGGTTCGTTCAGTATCTATTTTGCTATGCGGAGCCTATGTCGGTTACGAGCATCAACTTGTTCTTTACAGGTGAGGTCTAATTTAGGCTACTAATGAATTTCGGCAGGACAATGAAGGAATAGGGATGCATTCATAGCGGAATAAGACACCCATATATATATATATATATATATTAATGGTTCGAGACGGGACTTTCATATTTATGTTGAAGTAAGCAATAAAAATAATAGAGCCTCAATAAAAAAATAAATGTGTGTGATGAGGAAACTCTTTCGGTCCGTTGTGATTATCAGATCGTATTCATTAGGTCCACCATTTCTTGCAATAGAGATTCGTTCCAGCGGGCTGGTAGTTGCGGCTTCCTTAATTCGGGCCTTAACAGTGAGGCAGATGCTCTTATTGAGCTTTAATCTTTACCGCGGGCTGAATGGTAGTGCATAACAAGTACTTTAAAATTTACGGATAGCATAAATAGACTATTTACTTTTGATCACTTTTACACGTCCTACGTTCGTGGGGGCACCGATGAAAAGGTCCTCAGTCGGATTTTTATGAACAAGAGTTGTATCTACAGCAATAAACTGATAGTTCCCCTTCGTCTACTAAACTGGTTCAAAGCTCATAAAAGCCCAGTGGAAATAGTGTATATGAATGTGTACGTAGATTAGAAAAGGTCAAACAAATCACTAGTATCAATATTGCGATATTAAATTATCAATGGTGATGCGGATACAATAGCAAGGTCATAACTTGTTAAGTAGATTCTTTCGGTACAAAGATCGACACTCACGCCGAACTAATTTCCTTCGCGTTCACTTTACTCACGTAGTCTTCACGTATTTTATCCATGAAGATACATCTTCATACATTTTGCCTCCAGTTAGGAGCTTTGTAATATTAGAAATACATATGACTGTGCAATCTACCCATGAAACCAAATTCAAAAATAAAAGCTGGAAACAATGACAAGCCACAGTCGTAATTTGTTTTTAAGATAAGTACTGCTTTTTGATAACGTAGATATGTATATATATACACACACGTGTGCGTGTGTGTTAACATATGTATGTAAAGTACTTAAGAGGAAGCACTTTGTTATGCTTACGAGCTCGCGTCCCATTGTCCAAGCAACGCATTGTATTTAAAGTATCCTCCGTGTTTGTCTATGAGGGAACAGGTGTTGTGTGACAAGTTCATGAGTACACGGCCATTTTTATTATCACTTCTATACTTTTGTTGCTCGAACATTTATATCCTAAAAATTAAGATTCGTTTCTTCTTATGGTACTGGTGTTATTCTCGTGTTATAGTCTGTTACTTGCTTCTAGTGCCACTCGACCCTGCCGGAGGTCGGCGACATATTGCTTACTCGAGAGAAATAACGACCCGCAAATTATAATATTATTTTTCTGCTGGTGCTGCCGCCATTGTTACGGCTCTAAATGATGGGCATATTCATTAAAGTTACACAACATTAACGACAATGTGTCTTTTATAGAGGTTTAGCAGATTATGTATAAACAAAGCCTTTTGCCGCGATAACCGTTGTCGCAACCTTCCGGGTCTTAGCTTAATTAACTGTCGATGAGATACAGTCAGACTCACCGTTTCGCTCTCAAAATGCTTACTGTGACTGACTATTGTCGGGAATACCTATAGGGGTCCGCATGAACTTATGCCATAATTAGAACGAGAGTAGTTTTTGGGGTCCTATAGACTGGCCGACGATGATGGAGCTTCTCAGGCTTCTGTCAATCATCTGCCATGGCAATGGCAGCAGCGGCGTTAACAGTGTCGATGGCACCGTTTCGTGTCCACGCTATTCGATCATCTGATTCGACCCCCTTACATCACTGTGTTTCCGCACTGGGGCGGTTGCGATCACGGCCAAAACAGCACTTCGACCGGGAGACCGACGAAAGCTGGGTCTTCGCATACTGTATAATTAACTTTTTTCTTCATACAGGTTGTGTAGTTTTTGTCGTTGACGGGATTTGAAGCAGCGACCCCTGGCCTGTTCCAATCAGGGTTCTGGCCGTCTAAGCTGCTGCCTTGGCACAAGGACCACGCTAGATACGTGCTTAATTTGTTGTCAAGCTAGGAGCAGGAGTAACACTACCTGAACGATTCGTTTCGTATGTATTTCCGAAGTCGTCCTTGGTTTTTCATAGACGACGGTTGTTTCGAGATAAAAAGGCGGTACCGCTGATTTTGGGTTGGTAGAGACTTTCTAAATGGTCGTGAATAATCGAAGTGAATCGACACTGTCGTGTAAGTAAGAGGTCGTAGGTTTGCAGATTCTCTTCGATGCAAAAAGGAAATTGGAATGACCCACAGGTAAAGTTGGCGCTGATAATTAAGTTTATCCGCGCGTCGGTCGTTAACCAGGACGGGCTAACAGAAGTAGTATAGACAAATTATTTTCAGAATTGTACATTAGCAACGTTCTTCAACAACCATAATCAGCGTAATCATGAACCGCACACCGCCGGCCGCTATACATCACACAGCACAACATACCACGACATAGTGCGTACTCCTTAGGGATAGGTGATGGGGCGCACAGATCGAGCAATAGACAGCAACGTGGGCGAACCTTCGAATGAAGCCGGCCTGTTACGAAACGAAAAAGAGAAAAGAACGAGGCAAGAAGCAACTGCCACCGCAGGCGTCGACAAGGGAAGCCCTTGAAACTACGAAAGGAGATAGGTCATATGTCTTGGTCGGGCGGACTCGTGCTTCAACCGGCGACGCAAAGACCTCGCTCTATAAAATCGTACATAAAGACAAAGAAAAGAAAACTGCTCAGCGGAACGAAGGCCGACACGGAACAACGGGAACCAGCGACCTTTGGAAAAGCGTCTATGTAAGGAAGTGTTCCGTCGACATCACGAAAGCCGGCGGTTGGAAGGTTAGCGGCTCAGGGCATAGGGGATGGCTGACTACGCCCGAGTAGTTGAGCTGTCCGATTGTCTTCGTGTATATATAGTTGGGTTTCTTCGATATAATTTTGTTGAAGAGGATGAACGAACACAGAAAAGAATAGTCCGTTCTTGATTCGTGTGCAAGCGCACGCAGACATGCGAGATGTCCGCTCAGCACACATCATTAACCTCGGTGATAGAAGTGGGAGGAGCTAAAAACGTAAAAAGGGTAGATATAGCCTTGCCATCAACGCACACTCAATCGGGTAGGGAGCCGTTGTCTACGACTCGCGTAGTAATATAACAAAGTGCCTAAAAAAGAAAGAGCGAACTAGTCCAGTAAGTGAATGATTTCCTCGTTGGAAAGTGTTGCGTAGAAACTTATTTTACTAATGCGAATATATATAACGAATCGATAGAGACCGCACTAGTCGACTAGTTCAATCTATAGGAATCGTCCAATAAGTACCCTTTAATTATTCAAATTCGTAAAATAAAATACGCGTTATAAGTAATAACAAGTACGTTTACATGATGATAATAGCAACATTTAATTATATTCGCTTGTAGGAGTAGATTCTTGTAGGTGAAGCAGTCTCCGGTTCCATGCCGGCCTTTATCTAGTTGCCTATTTAGCCTTTTACCTCAAATACTAATGTCCGTCCACGACCAAGTCAAAAACTCTCTAATCGTATTCGTTCGTCTGCTCAGTGTGTATCGTCTCTTCAAGATGGAGCACACACCAACGCTAAGCTACGCGTTGATTTAATATCGTTCAGTGGCCGACCAGCGTGACCTCCTGTGTTTACCTTTTTTCGCCCGATTTCGATTTCAACGTTGATTACCTCTGACATAGACGCAATCTGTCGAGGGGAATTTCTCAAGTCTAAGGATGCTCCTGAAGGAGATTGTGTTGGGTTTTCGAGCATCAGAAGATTGAAGCAACGACTCGTCAATACGCGGCCATAGCAGACTGTGGGGACGTAGGTTAGGGAACACGGGCTGGGTCCGTGGAAAAGTCCGTGTAGCACTGGGCGAAGAGAACTCACATCAGGCAGAAGAAAAAACAGGAGCCAATTACAACGTCGGAGACGTCGCCCGTTGGTCGATAAGCGCGTCCGGCTGGGCAGGACTGGAAGGACCTTGACAAAGGCAAAGATGGTAGGCGAACAAAGGCGACAGTTTTGCCAACATTTATTCTCCTCGGGTTTTGTTAGGGTTGACTTCTCTAACGCGCTACTATCCTGCCACTGCTTACCGTTGTTGACAGTTTCATGATCTGTTTTGTCAATGGACGACGTCGATGATCTTCTTTAGTAATAGTATTCAGCGATGTACTGAACGTCATCGTCTGTGGAAGCTGAGCTTAGAGGTAAGGCTGCTTGCCTTCGATTTTGAATGCTCGCCGATCTGACACAGTGTGCGGCCTATCCCTTTGTCGAACGCGGCCTTCGAACTTGATCTGCAGGCAATTGTGGCAACCTTTTGGCAAGTTTGGAAACGATAGAAAAAGTTTATCGTGATTAATTGTGCTAAAAATTGCCGAAGTACTAAAGGAATAAGATTTCCTCCAATGAACTGAGTTCCTAATAGAACTTCAAAACGTCAATTTGGAAAATGATAAATATTAAACCTATCTTTCTATTATCGTCACTACAAAAGGCACGAAAACGCATCGTTGCCTTTGCAGTTCAATAGGCCACAGGGCAACGCAAATCTCTCACTCATTTATTGAACATCATAGGAGAAAAGACAGTTTTCGCTGGGCATATACAAACTTGTTTTTGGGGCAAATCCTGGAAGATGATTATTTAGTGCCACAACTCCGTTTACTCAATCTCAGAAACGTTAGTAAAATGGATCGCACACTTAAGCTATATCGATATAAACATATCAGTTATTCAGTGCTGTTAGCGTTGTCATTTGTTGCGTTTAAAATAAACGTCTCGTCTCACTGGCTCGATGTAATGGTTTAAAAAAATCGATTTAAAAAAATAAGTAAGAATTTTTCCAACAAATCAAAATACATTTACTGAACTTGCAATATACTGCATAAATTTGTTCCTATAGAAGTCGGCGATATAACCGGCTGCTAAAAACGTTTGGACATACTGTACGTAAAATTGAGCTATGTGCTCGCGCCTAAAGTGAAGCACCGAATTAGTTTCGCCCCGACAACGCTATAAGTTTTTGGTTTTTAAGTTTCTTAAGGTTCAATAGTTGAGCTGGCCGCAGTAACTTAATATCCTAGTAATTACGATAGATCATTCTGTTGGTAGCAAAAGACTGGCAGCAAAAAGTGTTTTTTTTTCATTAAATGCCATTGACGGAAACTCTACCGTCTCTTGACAAACTTTAAGGCTAATGTGTAAGTGTTTTGTGGATCAACCAGGCGGAATTGAGGCACCGAGAGATGCAAAATGATCTAAGGACACATTTAAGGAATCTGTGCCCTGAAACAAGGGGATAATATCTTAATACATCTAGATCATATGAAACTTTGTTCTCAGAGGGTTAGTTTGATTTTCGCAGATTTGGTCCTTAGCGTCCCCTTCAAACCTTTGTGTTCTATCGATACAGCTAAAATAAAAGATTTTTTTCATATATAAAGGCTGGCGTTTCTCCAAACAGATCTGTTCATAAAAGTATGATGTACCTTGAATGTTAGGTTAAGGAGTTGGATTTGTTTGTATTCATGCATGTTTACTTAGAAATCAGTTAGAAAAAGAAACTGCTATTAGCGGTCGCTTTCTTTTTCTAATCGAAACATCAGACTTACAAGGGCTAGACTCCTTGGTAGCTCCCCTTCGCGGAAATGTATCATTCTAGGCCTGCCATCACCTCATTACATCCAAGGTTAGCATGGCTGAGAGAAAATACATGAAGGCATTACAGCAAACGAGACTATCCCTATCGATATACCTATTTTGGATTAGTACTGCTAGTAGATTATAGACGCATGAGCGTAGAACAGTGGTCTGTACGCTTATCACCTTCGCTATTTGGTTCGTAACTCTTTATACATGTTTGCTCCTGCTGGACCAACCGCTCATCAGTAGTGTCAGAATGGGCCTCCTTGATATGAGTCCTGGCTGGTGGTTCATCCGTGCCACCCTAACATGCGGGTGTCACGGATAAGCCTGACCCTTTCTATTTAAGCTAAGGCGTAACACGCAATTCAGCTCACTGACCGAGACCGAAGGGTGGAGACCTTAGCTGAGGGTCACGGATATCAACTCCCCAGCCCCATAAAATTCTTGTTCCGTCTGTTTCCCTCACCATTCTTTGTCTTACCCCATTCAGTCTACCACATTAATGGTACGACAACAGCCTAACTTAGCGGAACATAGGGAAGCAGGTCTAGGTACTACGGGGCTCAGGATTGTGCCGCGTTGATCCTGGCCACGGTAGGGCCTGCAGTAAAAGCTATGGCTTGGCAAGGCCTAGGGCAATCGATTAGGAGAGATACTCCACAGCCGGAGAATTGACGAGCCTTGTGAAAACGAGGATACATCAAGGCGAGGTATCGGTGCACAGACCAGACCGGCTGTAGACAAAGGAAACCAGGCAGGTCCCATTGGGTTAGCATTGCTGTATCGCTTTTGGCCACAGCGGCGCGTCCGAAGGAAGCAATGTAACATTTGTTACACTGCTACGCCAAGAGTCGTTGCGCTCTAGACTGCTGTTCATTGAAGCGTACTGGTTACACACGGCGTCAGCCTGCCAACCTTTTTTGCCTAACCAGGTTTGTTCGAGGAAATCTTGTATAGCCACCGTGGACCCGAGTCCTTCGACGAAGGTTTACCGCCACCGCTGTCCACCCAAGCCCGACGGACGCATTACACCCTTTGTCACCAGTTCGGCTAGCTTGTGACTACTGATCAAGACAAGTTGACTCGGCATAGGTTCAACCATGTAATACGTGCGCACGAGGCCACCGTGCACATATTACTGACGAAAAGGGCTGCGAGCTACTAAAAGGAGAAGCATTCAGCTTGTCTAATTTCCTTCGATCTGTAGTACTTTTATGTAGTTTTCTTGGAATACAAAAAAATAAGTGCTGAGCGCTAATTGATATATTAAAAATGGTAATTGTTTGTGTTGTTACACGATCACAGTAATAAAAAATGGCTATCTACGCGGCACTTTGAGATGTCTTTTCGGTGAGTCGTTAATTTTACTTTGAAGATACAACCGATTCTGAAATTTTAGTGCTTTAGGTAATTTGTATTCTGCAATCCTATTGGTACGTTGATTGAGAAGTTGAAATATTGTCCGAAAGGCTCAAATGATGGGAAAACGCTGAAGAGACAACTGCATTGATAACTGATGTATAGTTTTTCATCAATTACCTTCGTGATCCAATGATTTGGATGTGGTCCTTAAATAACTGCACATATGCGAATAATAATGTAATGACGAAAGGTTTTTGTAAATTTTATAGCAGTATGCCATAATAACCGATATTGCTAGAACCACAGGAATTGTTTAACCTTAGACGAAAGGTCAGGTTGCGACAGGTTTTAGCTTTGATTCTCAGATAAGTGCCAGCTTTGATGGCGCCGTAGTACACACATGTAACATAAAAAAACTACGTTAACCGTTGCTCGTGTGGCCGCAACGATATCCTGCGCGGTGTTCCCTCATCGGCTATTGGCGGCCATACGGGATGGTGTGTTCTGGGACTCGTCTGTTTTAGCCGTTTGGTTCTCGAACGGGCCTTCGCACGGATGGCGCATTAGTACAAGAAACAGAATGGGCCTGCCCACCCATTTGGCCTCGGAAGTGACAGCGCTTCTGTTAGCTCCGCATAACTGCGGGTATCGCGAGCCAGTGAGTACAACTCCCCATCAGATCGGGTCGCTTCTTCCCTACAACTCATTAACACGATCCCGCTCTTCTTTCTTCTTTTTACTCGCATAATAGTCCTACCTCCCCCCATCCTCTCTAGCTGTGGCTGAGCTGCTGACTTGATGCCCCCCACATTAGCCCCATTGTCGGATCTTGCGTCCTCTTTTGTGCCATACAGCGGCCGCACTAGCCGTAGCAGCAGCACAAAACAGCTAGTACGGGAAAAGTCGCTTGCTCGGTCCATAACACGACTTCTTCTATGGCCTGACTAAGCAGCGCTGAAAAGGTTTCATCGACGGACTCTCTCATCTAACTTGATAAAAAAAAAAAAGGGCTTCTGAAGACAGCGACGACACAAGCGAGTCTTGTTGGAAATGAGCCTGCTGCATGGTCGGAAATGAATACGAGAAAGGCGGACGGACTTAAGACTATCGGTACGCGGCAGTAAGCTCTCCTTGGATTTCCACAACAGTGCACGCTTAGTGACTGGGGACCTCTTTCGTTATTGTTTTTACCAGATGTGCCTGGAGGGTATCGGGGGTTTGGCAGTACGCTCGCGGTTTTGGCAGATAGAACCATGTAACGTGAAACTGGCTGTTTTTCCTGCCGCTGTTGTGACGCCTTGGCATCTACTCTCTAGTATCTGATGGGTAATAGACGCTGATCGTTTTTGGCTCGCTTCCTTCAGGAAATAGTCACCGGCCCCGTTGGTCAACTGAATACGTTTAGCAAGAGCTAAAGTAACCAGGGCTAGTAAGGCTAAGAATAAGTACCGTAAAGGGCAGTAAGCGCATTGGAAGTACAATGGAATTCCTTTTTGTAATAACAGTCAATATTCTTAGGGTGTAACAAAGGCAAGCTGTGTTAGCAGGGATCTTTTGGCTAAGTTGCTTTTTTACATGCATACATAACGGCACGGTCGAAATAGCAAACGAAAGAACTAATCCTAAAGAAACAGTCTTTTTATGGTCTATTCATTGTTCTTTTCCGTATATTACAAGTGCCGCTTATTTATATCAGCAATAATTTTTCCTAGTCGTGATCTTTATAGTGAAGTGGTGATGGCAATGTTTGTTACCCATATAACAGTGTTCTGGGCGACGAGACGTCGTCGCTGACATTTCTACTTTGCTATACGAAATTTTCAGAGTCCGAGTAGTCCGTTCGATACAATGCAGCCTTATGTGTACAATTTTGGCTTGCCAAACGTATTCTATGACACGCAGTTCTTTTTACGGCCACAGCGGTAACTGTTGTAGTGGCAGCACTGCTATTGCAATAGTCAACTTATCTGGATAAAGCCGCTCGATTTGTCATTCTTTAATCTGGTCGCTCAATTCTCACAGGCGACGGGTGTATGCACTACCCCAGAATAGATGATGTATCAGCAGTAGGACGGTAGGCGGGAGCAACCTGAGATTCTTTACAGACCCCTTTTCAGAGTGAAATGCAATGTGTGGGGTACGTGTGATTGGGGAGATCTTACAGTGAAGATTCTCGAACAATTTGGCCGCATCGAAGCCTCTTTTTTCAATAGGACGCTAGTATTGCGCATAACATTTTGAAATCGCCTCTCATGTTTCCTAGCCGATTAGCCACTGCTGTCCGAGGACTCATGTCCTCGTTTGAGTTCCCAGCAACCGAAGCATTTAAAACCAATTTTGAATGCTGGAAGGAACTTCGTGAAGACTGAACAACGGGTGGAAGGGGACGAACAGATTAGCCTTGTTTTTCCATTTCATTATAAGACGGGGCGGGGTCAGGTTTTTATGAGCTCGACAACGTGTGTAGGTGCTCCGAGCGCAGGAAAAATGTTTTTAGGTATATTTTTTTTCCACCTTTTGTCCTTTAATACAATTTTCGCATATTTGGCAAATCTCTCGAATGAGTTTTTTAAATTCAACAAAACTCGCATAACCCATATTACACAATGTATTATAATGATTCTATATGGTCATCCAGGTCCTAGAATATTGTGTTATTGAAAAAAAAAGGTGGGTAAATGAAATTTGCCTTCAATTTGCCGCTAACCCTATTTACTTTGTGTAATGACAATCGTGTATGTAGTCATTAATAATGATAAACGTAGAAGAAACTTACTTACATGCATCAACTTCAACTGTTGTCTCTTTTACCGAACGTGTGTACCGTGTTTGTAGTACAGTTAAGGAGTATCGACATCAGCGTAACTTTTTTGTGCTGATTGAGATGCTATATTGTATCGTATGCAATTTTCAGACGAACCCGCCGACCCACTCGTTGCCTTTGACCTTCGCTGGGATCAGGTCCAGCCTGCTAACAACCGTGGATGTCATCGTGACGATGTGTTCTGAATACACAATTCGTAAACACGTCCTTTTTACGGCCTAGTCCTAAGCAATTGATGTACTTGTTCAGCACTTGTTGCCGGTTCTGAATATCGCTGTTCGAATCGTTAGCAGCCGATAACGGCCAGTCCTGCTAAGACTATAGGCAACCATGATAAACCGTATCATAAAGCCCCTTATTTTGATATAGACATAAACGATTTCAGTTAATTTAAAATTTTGTACTGTCATCTACGATGAGCGCAGCTACGCTTTACGGGCCGGTATTGCTACTATTCCAGTTTAATAAAATCGTTTCATATTGTATATACGTTGAAAACTATGCCAAATGATGATATAATCCTCACAGGATAAGAGCTACATGTGGAAGGGTACTAGCAGATAATTACCACAAGTAGGTCACAACGCATAACTGGCATTAGAGATGAGGCCGAGATTAACTTCTAAAAAGGTGCCTGCCAATATGGCACCGAGTTAGAGGTACACGCCGCAGAATATCGCTCAAACAACACAATAATACCATACGTCGATAGACGTAGCGTCGATATGTTGAGGCTTGCTCCACGCGCACGCATAAATCAATTTTGAAATGACGCCATTCTGGCATGGAAACCCCCCGCACTAGAAATCATCATGCATTGGCTATATAAGAAAGATATTACGTCGGACTTTTGTCGAGGGCTATCGTTCAGTACTGGGACTTTGTATTTGACAGATCGTGTTCACTTCGCGGCCTATCTTGGCTTGGAGTGTTCTACTGTACGTGCAGCTCCCATGGGCTTCCTAGATAACCTTCTGGAAAAGGCAAACTGCTGAAGAGCCTGTGGGTAGCTATGCCGGCCGTTTTTTGTTTCTCCATCGTCGACTCGCGTGGTACCGACGCTGCCACGTTCGTGCAAGCGAAGTCTGCAAAAAAGTCACCAGCATTGCCTGGCCAAAAAGTGCGTATCCTGCCGACACGGATTGCTCTGCTGAGGGAGGTGCTCCTTCACATTAGATGGAGAATTCCCCGTGTATCAGCGTGTCATACGCATAGGCAGTTATTGGTCTGCAGGACGGCTTGCGAGCGCCTCAGGCACGCCACCTTACCAGCTTGTTTTCAGGTCTTCCGTTGAAGACGGGTGGCAAGCTATTTATTTCAATAGTTGATGATGGTTGGGTTGGCCCAAACGAACGAACACACTGAAAGGACGGAAAGCGAATTGTATAAGACATGTCGTAATGGCGTTAAGTGTAAAAGCTTAATCTACTTCTGCTACTATGCGTGCCCATTTTGTAAAAAAGAGCTAACCGATACAGGGTTAGTTACTCGCCTAATTAAAATTCATAGGTAACATCGATCAGAACGATTTTGTCCATTGTAATTTTCCTCTGCTAGGTACATAGTGATTCCGTCCAACGACAGGTTCGCTATATGCACACCAGCACCTTCTATGCGCCATTCTAAGTTCCATGCGCCAAATAGGCGAAATACGTGTCAGCTAAACGAGG
The DNA here is from genome assembly GCF_002532875.2 of Varroa jacobsoni. Lineage (NCBI taxonomy): Eukaryota > Metazoa > Arthropoda > Arachnida > Mesostigmata > Varroidae > Varroa > Varroa jacobsoni. Next base: position 125,783 of record NW_019214346.1, on the reverse strand, counting down.
AGTATCTAAACACAGTTGTTTTTTTTCTTTAATTTTTATTAATCATTAGTGGAGCTTACAATATGAAGTAACGTTTCATTCATCATAGTCTCGATTCGGCACGAACTGTTCGTGCGTGACTGTTCTCAATAGAATGATAATGCAACTGCTATTGTGTGACATATAGGATACAGGGAAATTTTGCGATCAAGTAATTACTTGACGTAGCTTCATCTCCGACAGACAAAAGGGCACTGCACCATCCGATAGGTAGGTTAATAGGTGGCACGGAGAACTGCTCGCATTCTAAAGTTGCCAGGTGCTATTTGACGATTACGGACTGCTTCCATAGTAAATTTTCAGAGATCGACAGTGATCCTGAAGGCCGTTCAAGTGTCTATGCTACTAAGAGAGCTTCAGCCTTCGCAAAAACCTTCAGCTTCAAGCTAAATGTAATGCCATTGCGATCCGTTAGAGGACAAAATAGAGCTGGTTCGAGATGTCAGATGCTTACTCATGAATTGGTCGTATGATGCTTTGATCAGGGAGTTAAATAAAACTACAGCGCGAAATGTCGAGGTGGTGGTCGTAGATTAATGGGCATAGGTCTTTGCTTTGAGGTCTATAGGAGAAGATATGGCAAGGAAAATATTTGATTGAAGAGCGTATTTTTACGTAAAAGACCTGATTACAAGGGAGCATATCGCCCGCATCGAGGCTTAATTGTGTGATATATATTTTTATACAAGAGACATTAATTCAAATAGCTAAAAATCGATTCCGAACTATAACTGCTCGTACCGCACCGTACAATAATCACGACTCCATGATTGAGTTGAGCCCACGTTGAAAGCATTTAGTATCGACCAACGTTATTCTGAGTAAACTGAATCTTCACCTGATCGTTCTGTAGGAATCAGCTTGGAAGCTGGCAGCATGGAGTGCGATGCTGAATATCAACGTAAAACCAGCGACCTCTAAGGACTCATCGTTTGATTTCGTATCCACCTTATCCTTGATGCGATATAGGCTGCCCATATCTTCGCCATAGGACTAAATCGCTCTCGGTAGAGTCGTTCCTACGATAGCAATTCGGTAGTCGCATTATCGTAAGAGATTCAACAACTAAACTGTGAAATAGTCACCCATTGAGTTTGATGCACAAAGCAATGTGGGGGTTTATATAAGATCATATAAAATATATTGTTTACTTACTCTAGTTTTTGTCGCCACTATCACAACAAATTCGTAGATAGCGCGCCAATGTCAGATAATTGTTTAGATAATATTTCTTCAGATCTACAGTGAACAGCGCGACAATATGAAAGACGGTATAGGTTTTTACGGCCAAAAACGGTCGCTATCAGTTTTTGTTGGCTGGTTGTACCGCCCAGGTTGAAAAATACATGCTATCCATCCACTGATGCCTGCAACGGATATGGCACTGCCGAAAAGATCGAAAATGCGGCAGGGTCGTCAAGGAAAATCTTCGATTACAATTGAGTTTTGTAATGGGATAGAGCAAGAATCAGTAACTTAACAATGTTAATGATACTTTCGTGTGCGCGTCTATAGGTACCTGGAGTATGTATTCCCTATAGCATTGCATCTGTTAGCAAAGCTACTTTAGCAGTTAGAACGAAGTCGAAAACAGCTGAGAAAAACCTTACTCTATAGAAAAGATTCATGCGCTACACCGCATTTTCCAGCAGCATCTTACCATAGCAGTCTTAATTAATTAAAAAAATATATACCTACCATATTTCTTATTATCACAGATACCATTCACCTGTCCAGGGCATATAGCGTTGTACTCCCCTCCAGATGGTTGGTCTTGTCAGACCTACGTTCAGCCTTCACCTCGTTAATCCCGTCTATCCTGATCCCCTCGAGATTTCGGCACTAATAATCAATTCAGTCTGTACTGCCCGAAACGATTTTCATTATCCAGAATCTTTGGTAATCGGTGGCCAGCAGTCACTAGCAATGGAAACAATAGCAACCGTAAATGTACCCATCACTGCGTACGGCGGAAGTAGCTCTATTAGCAAAAAGAACGAAATGTTTCCCATCAAAATTGCCATAAAACATACACGGTAGCAAAGCTGGAAGCGACGACAGATTAGGCTAGCTGGTTTAGAAAGCTGCCTAGGTTGATATCTGTTGATCTATGCTGTTGTGTGAGACGGGGCCGAAATTTTGATTTGCCACAAGTCCGATTCGAAGAGCAGACAACAGTGCTATTAGTCTCGTCTTCCTAGGCGCCACGCGTCCGTTCTTGGTTTCGGGGAACGAGGGTGCATCAGAAGTTCCTGAAGTGGCAGAATGCTCCCTGTATTAGTCCAGTTTGCCCTGCTCAGTTCGTAGCTGTCATCAGCGTATTCGTTTTCTTGTGTTCGGCTCCACTGCTGGGTATTTTATCTTCTGTTATTCCATTATTGTAACACTCCATAGTAGTAGCGACGTTGCCTAAAATAGCGCCGTGTAGCAGAAGGACAAGCCGATGAATATGCACTACTCACACAATTAGCTGGGGTACTATATACTATGACCAGTGATTTGGAACTGTTGGCAAACGGACAGTGATTCCCTTTAGCTAGGTGTCTGGCTGATCGAAATTTTGTGGCAGTATTGAAGTGAAATAACATAGGGGTGTGACAATTGCCAAAAGACAACAGGCTAGAGTAGAGAGGGCAACTGCTGGGTAATAGAAGGGCACGGGAATTACTAGAAAACGGGGTAGCTACCAAATCTATAGTTGAAATAAGACGGGCAAGGCACATAAGAAAGGGGCGAATCTTGGGATTGAAGCCCGAACAAGATGAGAGCAACGGGACACAAAACTAAGGCAACTCCGAGAGTGCGTGAGCTAGCGCATCGGCGACGAGCGCAGTGAATGGGCGCAAATACATCTCATTTGAATTTTAAATCCGGCAGTAGTAGCAGTAACAGCTAGCTGGTGTGTAGTGCGTGCTGTATGCGACTGACTTCGTCAGCACTCGCTGGCGCAACCAGCAATAGCAGGAGGCACCAATGGGCCCCCAAGACGACTACGACATACCCACGCCCGGTTTGATCCTCTGCTCGGCATAGACATACCCTGTAGTGAAGAGTCGCGACCCACATACAGAAACATATATAGGCAGTGGTAGGAGGTGAGCATACGGATACACACATCCATGCACCCTAAGGTGCATATCGACAGAGGTAAAGGAACGATTCTTTTTTTGTCTCTCTACATTTCTAGCGCTATCATCAATCGAATACCGGTTGTAGTTATGCGTCTCGCCTGGCACACAAGCTCGGGGAGACGATTTCTCTAAGTATTTTATGGCAGGCTGCTGCCTAGGTTCGCCTCGAGAAAGCTTCTTACTAAAGAGACAAGAGAAAAACAAAGTTGACGTCTGTTGGAGCTAAGGCAGTGGCGGGAACGTCATCATCATCGATGATGTTTTCTTGACAGCGGAAAAGCAACTGCCTTTCCACAATCGTTATATTACTATTCCGGACGACAAGTGTTATTTACGTATGAATATGAAAAAAGCAAATGCTATGCATTTCCTGTGGCGGATTCAAAAATGTGAGCATGCTATTGACCGAGCCTCTGGCATATCCGGGCATATCCGTTGGGTTTTGTGCCGTTACCTACACAGTGTACGCGTGTGTAGTTACGCCTACGTAGAATATACCTATTTGCCCCTCTGCCTGTCTACGACAGCATTATATCCCACCTACATATGCTACCCGCTGGTTGTGGCATTTTTTTCGACCAGAAGCAGCTGGGCAGAACAGTCGTCACAGTCACTTTGCAATAAGCAAGGTTTAGTCGAGTCTTGTGGACTCAAGTTGTCGGCTAAGTTAACTCAAACACCGACGACGTTACCACTAACGCAGTTTTGTAGCTACTGCAGCACAGCACGATGACAACCACTCTACAGTGTCGATGCGTAACAGTAGTCGATGTCTGAAGAGCTCTCCGTTATCCGCGAAAAGGTGAGTTTTGCAAGAAGTCGGACGCGCAACCACTCAGGCGGCCAGCGAGAGAGCCAGCTCGCTTGTTCGCCTACGGTCGCTCTGCCGATATAGACGTCACCGATCCCCGTAGGCAATCGCGAGGGAGTCAGAGTATCGTCGCTGTCATCCCTACTCCAGTCCCCGAACCTGCTGGGCACCGCAGTCGCTCGACCCAGCAACCAATGTACCAATCGATAGCGACCGTTTGGGCAGTGTGTGTTCATAGAAGGAAAAGACGAAGTCAGGACCGTGGGTGAAAGATGTAGAGAGGCTTCGGGAGTGCTTATCGAGAGCAAACGAACGGAGAAGAGAGAAGTGTAGCCGTATAGGCATTAGCTGATAAGAGTCGGATAGAGAAGAAGGGAACACCTGTAGTTTGTAGGTGTCTATAGATATTATCCTTAGGACCCAATTCTGCGCCTCAACCGATATACAGCTCTGCTGGCCACATCGTGTACGTTTCAGTCTGAGCTCCTTCCTCAGGCCCCCGCCATCCTCCACTACAGACTACTTCTAGTCCTCTTAGGCCTAGCTACCGGCCAAGTAGAACATGACTAGAAAAAGCCAAAGGGGTGATAGCCAGCCAGGGTACATCAGAGTCGTTGGCCGTTGATATCGCCGTGTTGATGGTGCCGCTAAGCGCGAAACAAACGAACAGTTCATGGGAACTGCCAGGTGGCGCCATACCGACTCAGTTCAACAGATCTTCTCTCTCTTCTTTTCTCTAACTGCAATCCACAACCTTCTCCACGCCCTCGTGCTCCCTAACCGCTTGCTTGTCTGAGACTCACTTCTTGGCCTTATCCGTGTCTAGCCGGTCTGCACGGCGGTTGCTCGATCGGACTGCTTGTGCTCGTACGACGACGATGATGGCGACAAGCAGCGTCGCGATTTTTCTCAGCCTGCCAAATCCTTCCCCGCTCCCACGGCGCCTGTTCCCTTTCGACAGGCGCCGATAGAACAACTCGTCCGTCAGAGACGTTCGCTGCTATAGATGGTATACTGCTAGCAACTCTTTGAGGTTCTGAAGCTTAGAAACGGTCATGTCCACAAAGTATACAGCTACCGTTTACTCAATATAGCCATTCCTTCCACACTGTCCTGGCATCGACACATTAGTAAATAGGAAAATATGTAGTAAAGGTCAGACTAACTACACAACATACATATATATATACAGGATACACTAATATTTATTGTCTACAACGAAGCAAACCATGAAGTTGCGATCAAAACACAAAGCAATATTGTAAATACTTGAATCGACGACCCTTGCCGTCTGCATATAGTCAGAAGAAGATCGTGGCCTAAACCTACAGAATGAAGGTAATGAGCTAAGCGATGGTGATAACCCCTCAGCATTTGCCTGCGGGCGGATTGCTTAAGTGGAAAAGTTGGGTGAGGTTTGGGCTCACGCCGTTGCAATTTCCTGTTGCAACGCTTCGAGTGCCTCGGAAGGACTGCAGCAGGGCTGGTCTGAGTGAGTGTCAAGAGCATAATTTGAACCTCGAGCCACGGGCTATGTATTGCACCAAAGAAAGAGAATAGAAGACGAATGAACGGAACGGATACATACGCGCATAGAGATCCCTCTCGTGGATATTGCCGTGAAGAACGATTATCCTGTCTGTGATTCTTCAGAGCGCCATGACAGCGATGAGAGTTTCACTACCCCAAAATCTATCGATATCTCTGTAAGGAAACAACTTCCCCCTGTTTCTTGCAATCATTTATGGTAAAATGCCCCCTGCTGTCCACCACTCGTCTGACTGCCGTGTCACCACGAAAGACGGTTAAAACAGTTTGCCCACTGATCCAACTCCGCCGCTAGCCCAGACCCAAACCGAGTCCCCGCTGTGTCGGTTACTTTCAATAACGGAAGCGAGAAGCGAACACATAGGGATTTTATTTAACTTTTGAGTATACCAGGCAATGTGTGTAGGGTGCGGAACGAATGAATGCATTTGCGGGTCGCGAACTAGAACGCTACTGCCGCTGACAATTGGAGCAGGAATCGAGAAAGAAGAATCAGTCAAAGACACTAAAGTAGAAACCAAGTGAGATCGGAAATTTGTGACTGTGGTCAATGTTGGGTTAACCAGCGGTTAGCGAACCATCAAGAGAACAACACTGCCCTGTTATCAGATTCCAGAAGGTTCCAACGTTAGTTGAACGAGCAGCCGAATGAGGTATGGTGATGGCTAGAGAAAGGAGAACGGATAGTGAAGTCGCCGAGGAGCTTATCTCTCGTCTACCTCAACCCTTCCTACATATATTTGACTTTCAGAGTTTTCATTTGACTTTCAGAAACCAGCTAAGCCCTGTACGCGAAAGTCCTTTAAAACGCAGCTTGTGCCTAGTCTAAAACGAAGGTATTATCGATTTCTTAGCCATAGGATTGGACGAAACAATAACTGGTCCTGCCAAATAAAACAGATAAATTGTGTTGAAACTACGGAAGGAGTCAATAAATAGATAGCGTCGTTCTGACGTCCACTTGTCTGCTGACCGTTTTATTCTGGTACCGCCTGTGGATCCGGTGTTTTGCCTGAAAGCTTTTGTTTGTCGTCTGTTTCGTTAGTGGTATTTTTTATACTAATACAGCGCATGCCTTACGGCAGAACAAACAATGCGGCCCCACTGTCGTTCATGTGCGCTGTTGGGAATTATCCTAACAGGCACTATCTGTCCTTAGGAAAAGGTGTCCATAGGTGCAAAATAGCCCAAGCGGTTTCTTTCACCGTCAACAACAGTGACTTGGTATAACAAAGCTCTCTTTTTGCGTCCCACAAATTGTTACTGGCAGAACGTGTGGAAAAATATTCGAAGAGAACTCCCAGATTAACAATATTGGGTAGGTAAAAAGATAGTATATACATTTTCTAAATGTATGACATGTACAAGGTTGGTAGACAATAAGACCTGAACGTCTATAATGAAGTATTTTTCGGTGTCTAAAGAGCAACTTGAATAAATGAGAGTATTAGATGAATTTTCTGGATTTTATGGTGGACGAACTTTTAGGATACAATTATTAAAAAAGTGCTCTAAAATAATTAATGACCAAGTTCAATAGAAACTATTCCTTGCCATTTTGGTTTATTGTATATTAACTCAATTAGCATACCGCTTGTCTCTGTTGGTCTATAACAATTACCTACTTTTTCTTTTTACAAAGAGGAAGATTTCCGAGTTATTTTGAGCAACGAACCCTAACAGCTATCTCTCTCTCTCTAGGCTTTTTTGTTACTGTGTATCACAGGTGAATAGCTTCAATAGCCTTAGTCAGCTGGTGGTGTGGTTAAGCTGAATTTGTTAGACTGGCCAACGTGGTCGAGAAAAACAAAAACAGGCCAACGCCCTTGGCTAAGATTTGGCGCAACCTAATACAACGACCAAGATGGACCCTGGTTGTGCAGTAGAACCCTGGGTAAAAGGTACTGCAGTCAAGGTCGCAACATCAGCTACCGCTTCAAGCCCCAGTAGCGATGGCAGGCGTAGATGGCGTGCACGATGGCTGAGACAGTGAAGGTAGCAAGGGCTTCAACAAAACACAAAAAGTCGTGTGAGGGAAGCAGAGCTGTGCATGGCATTGTGAGAGCATACAACAGCGACCCGGAGTAAGGCGTCGGTCGATCGCAGGGTGGCTGGCTTGCGGGCATACTAGCTACGCTTGGTGCTTAAGTATTTCACGGAAAGTCAGGGGCACCCGAGATCCGGACCGGACATTGTGCACACGTCGCCCCTAATACCCTAGGGCCTGCGGAGAAACGGATAGTAAAGGAAGGCGGCAAAGGGTGTTTAGCCTGCTGCTGCGGTTACTACTAGCGACGTTGCTACTAACAATACGGCGCAATCCTTGGCGCAACGCCTTCGATGAGGCTCAATGACGGAAGGTTATCGACGGGGGGAGGAGAAGCAATAATAGACAATTGCTGTGCGCGCGGATGACTCGGGAGGTAAAGCCGCAGAAGCTTCAGAGCTTAGACTAGACGGTTCTACGTCGGCTGTTTTGAATTCTGCTGCCGTAACAGTAGTGTGGTTCTCGCCAGCGGTGCAACGGTGGGAAATGATGAAAAAGAATGTCCATGAAGAGTCGAGGAAGAGCCCGTAGAAGATTAATCGTCGATAAACGTAGGGGATTTTTTGCGACAAAGGCAAAATATTGGCTAGTCGAAGCTATGGTAAACTTGGATAAAACAGCCATAGGAGCAGTAGAAAGAATAATGCCAAGGTTGACATTGACAGGGTATAGACCGAAAATAGAAAAACAAGTGAAAATTAAAAGGAAGCTGGAAAATAAAAGAGCCAATTACCGCTCTGTTGGCGTGCGTCTCCTCTATCGATAGTTTTCTACTGCCGTCGGTGTTGCTGCTGCTGTACGTGTTTTAGCAGCCCGCGTCTGTTTAACCTGATGGTAGTAGCTGTGTTTGTTATGGACCACCTTTTGGCTCTTTGGTCCTTACTGTTTCTTTTGCGTCCATGCCCTCCGGCCTCAGCCTTTCTGCGATGGGCTTCTCAGCTGGGCTTTTGTGTTGTCAAGTAGCATCTTAGCCGACAAAGCGCGCCGGAACTGTTGACGGAAGGAAAAAGAGGTGGCGAACGGTTACGAAAAAGATGGGTCTTCTTCTGTTTTGTTGTTGCTACCGCTGCTGTTGCCGCTTGTACCGCACAACCTACTGCTGTGCCAGTACAGGTGCACTGTTCATGCATGTATTTTTAGCATAAAAGGCTTCGAAACGGTCGGAAGTCAGGCAAGTTCATGCCCATTCTAAGAGAAGGGCAGAAAAACCTGGGCCTGACGGCTTTACCACACTATTGAATTTTGGCTCTTTTACGCCTCTAAGGTCTATGGGATGGCCAACCACTTATCTGGCAGCTAGTAACGGATAGCAGCTGGTATAAAATGCAGATTACGCTGGAAGTGGAACAGGAAGCAGCAACCTCCGTTTATAGAAATTATACAAGATATACTACCGACGTTACACAATTTTTTTTAATAGACATTCATGATCATTTATTTAATTTAAATACGACGATCCTATCTGACAAATATTTCCGTTAATCGTAGAATAGAGTAGATCTGTAGATACGCGATAATAAAGCAAAACCCGTCAGTCATCGAGCATCGTCATATAGATATACAATATACAGTCTGAATGCTGCTGGTAGCGCTGATGCCCTTTAATCCGTTGAAACCTACAATTACAATAAGGCAGATAGGCATAACCATTCAAACATTATTTAAGATAATGATGATTATTTAAGGGAAATGAACAGAAAAATAGTACGGGTACCGTTCTAACGTCTGTTTTCGTTAGATATGATTTGAGTACTATGTGGTTGGCTCACGCCATGTCATAGACTAGAGACCCAGAAATGGGGAATAACGCAATTCAATTTCTATTGGCTCCATTGTCATAAATGTTTATTTGACGAATATTATAGTAAAAGCAATTAACTTTTCAAACCAAACAGACACGTTTTCTTGTTTAGAAAGCTATCACGTAAGTGAATTTACAGAAGTGGCATTTCATTAAAGCTGGGCAGAAGGCAAAATTGGACCAGTATAATAACCCGAATATGGCAACCTAAAAACGGAATCTATAAAGTCACCTAATATAGGTTATCTTAAGGAACGAAGTCTTTAAGATAAAACATCATTTTTCAACGTCCATTTATCACACATGTTAGTTAAACTGGCGCAGCAGGACTGAGGACGATACTTTCTTGTACAACTGATCGAGCCTGTTAAGGCCGCGTCATTAAGCTACAAAAATATAACAAAGGCAAAGCAAAAAAGCGACGCGCTTAGAAGCCGAAACATATATCGCTTCCCGTTACATCTCAAAAATAACTGATGAACAACAAGCACCGAAAAAAAAAACAGGTACCAATAAAAATTGGTTACACACTATATTTAGAATATTAAGGAATTAATAATGACCCTATAAACTTAGGATACGTAAAGGTGATATTGGCTCAATACCAAATGTTTCGAAGACTCGAAATATTTATATAGATGCTGAGGTAATATGCTTTTATTCAACTGGCCTTTATCAGGACTGAGCGATACTATAAGCGAGATATGAGTGTCAATACATTGTTTATGATGATCGTACAACCTCTTGACCTAGCCTAGGTGGAAAAACTTTGCTTAACCGTTAATTCATTGTGAACTATCCAAATTGGCTCCAAGCTCAGCCCATAACATCGTTATAGTATGCCAATTTCAATATAATATAAACATACTGTACCTTCTAATTCTTTCCAGGGATCGCCGGGTAGATAATAGATCTGACATAGAAGTACGTATCAAATGCAGTCGACAACTAAAGCAGACTAGACATTTATCGAGTTGAAGAGTAAAAGGACCACGCTCTGAGTCGGCCCTTCGCATTCAGCTTCAGAGTTCAACGAAATACAAATAGTTAACATTGCGTCTGATCACCAATAATTGGGCTGTACTCAGGGAAATACTCTGTACAGAATTGTCGATTTCAGAACCAGTTCTGGTTAAGCGTCAGTAGGATCCATTTTTCTGATTATCACTTACATCTATCGGGTGCCAATTTAGAATGCGGCCGATTTACGCCGATTGAACCCAAAAATAGTTATGCATTACGTCGATCAGAGATTTATTTCCGCTAGCCTTCCACATTGTTATCGCCATCGTTCGTTCACTTGATTGCTTTAGAAGTGAACACGTTTTTTTTTTTTTCCCAATAGTTCTCCGTGTGCTACACTGGTTACATTTTATTGGTAATAATTTTCCGTGTGATAAACTCAAGTGAATGGAAAGTCGATACTATTCATTTAAAGGCAAATTTGCTTGATTGGGTCAGCTGGGACAGTCTGTGACGTTGAACGGAGCTGACTATTGCCCGACAACATTTCTAAACGCTGGCGCTAGAGTTCCACAGCTGAAACCGGATTTCGGTGAATATGGTGCGAAAATTTCATTCGTCTTATAAATTTTCTGCACAGCCCAGAAGTAGAGCCTAGATTATCCTAAACCATATACAAGCGCAAGAAGAAAGTAATCAAGGATGTTGTGCGGCAGCTTTCAGTGCTAGCGAAAATTGTTGATTTCCATTGAAAAACTCTTCTGAATTGACACTTTAGAGTCATATGGAAATGAAGACATACCGGAAACTTCTAAAATAAAAGAACAAATGCAGACTGTGACTGAGCTCAACATCGACAGTCTTGGGAAAGTAAAACTCCGCACAAAACGTGTATGTTGTACCAAAATTTTGAAGTGCATCAGGCCTTAACAATACGGAAAATTCCGCCAACCCTTAGACGAATATTCGTTTGCGCCTGAAATATGGACCAGACCTCGCTCTGTCAAATGACGATATTTCCGGCATGCATAATGACCTAGGGACCAATCTATTCTCTGTCCTAGACGGCCCCTGACCTTTAGATGGAGAAGTTCAGAAGTCGGCGCTTCAAATCTCGCCGACAGCGCATGAAGATAGCAATATTTAGAGATATAAAGACAATTGTTATTGCTATTATTGATATTATTTGAACAAAAGGCAGGAAGGAATCTACGAAACGATTGTTTCTATAGACGCCCCTTTTGTCTGTTGTCAGATTGATGGAGAAAGACTGCGGGCAAACAAACGTCCTCAAGAGTTAGCAGCACCTGAAATAAGCGGGAAAAATTATAATTAATTACGCAGTGCCATAGTATACTTTGCTTCGAAGGACGAGATTACTTTATACAATCGAATAGGTAACAAATCTTGATAGTATGAATAAGCAATAAAAGGTCAAAAGGCACAAATTTTTATGAGGTTAAATACTTGCTATTAGGCTAAAGTAGGCCGTATAGTAAAACTATTATGTAATGAACATTTATTTTAGTCGAATTTGTTCAAGTTTAATGGCGCATTGGTACTTGTGACAGCTAGTGGTCATAATTAAAAATTACCCGTATCGAATAGCTACTGCATATGTGCTGCTGCTTTGAGAGCTAACCTATGCGCTAACCTAAATTGATATATATATATATATATATATATATATATAGAGAGAGAGAGAGAGAGAGAGAGAGAGAAATAGAAAAGGTTTCAAGCGAAATTTCGCTATATAGAAAACCGTCTCATAACAATGATAATCTCAACTAAGCCTCGTTTCTTTGAATACATCCGTTATTTCACGTGACAAGGTCAAAGTCATGCACACCTTTTTCGACTTCACGAATTTGTTTCTGCTGCGGCAGCCTACGTCGCGATCAATCAGCATCGAGAGAGCCTTGACCTCATGGTGTAGTCCTTCACCTTTTGTGGGCTAACAAGTCGGCCGCTCGCGGATTTGTCGGGTCGGTTTGCCTTTGTTCGATTTCGCTGCCTGGAGACCTTGTGGTACTCCTAATACTCCAACGTGCTGTTGTATTTTATGACTTACAACGTCGCTATATGCTTTGTTTAGCTCAGAGAATTAAGCATGTGTTATGTTCGGTCTGGTTTCACAGACTAGTTCGCCTGCTGGTTCGCGGTCCTTTAGTTGGTTCGTTTAGTCGTTGAGAACGCGGCTCGACTCAGGCAAGCGGCAAATAACGGCGAATCCTTCGCGGGGAGGCAACGGTTGAAACTAAAGCTTGCCGGAGCAATGTGCTCCTTGCCGGAGCTGCAACCGCGGAGCGCTTTAGCTTGGCCGAGCTCCGGCAAGCCGAAGGCCTGCACCCAGCGAAGCACGACAGGCGGACTCCGGCAAGCCACCCAAAGGCCCCCACGCTAAAAATACTACTATCCCGATGACGATGTAGGCGACTGTTAGCGGAAGCCAGGCATCCCAGTACCCAGTAAGCCTGTAACATTCTGATACACACAGACATATACACACACTGCTAGCAATTCGACCGCCAACGAGTGCTGTGCGCCACGCCGCTAAGCACAACGGTCGTCGTCGTTGTCGTGGTAGTCGTAGTGATGGTCGAGTCGTACAGCAGAAAAGAATGCCTGCTGCTACTGCTGCTGCTGCTGCTGCTGCTGCTGCCGCCGGCCAAGCATGGCCGTGCTCTGCGGAGCACTTAGCCGCGAAGCCTCTGCCTGCGAAGCACTGCGGCAAGCAACCGGGTCTCTGCGAAGCGTGCTCCGCCAAGCCAAGCAACGGCAAGCCAGAGGAAGGGAACAGCCTTCCAACCTGGCTGCTGCCGCCTCAACGGGCATTGCCTCTTCCGCGAAGCAAGCACATTGCTGCACCAGACAGCCAATTAGCCAGCCTTTACCAGACTTCACTGTATTCTATCGCCACCATTTGCAGTAGCAGCGGCAGTAGAAGCGGCAGGTCAAGTCCTCACGTAGTACACAGATGCCTTGTCCTTCTGGAGACAAGTACATTTAAGGGATAAGAGGGGTCGGAGCCCTCTCTCATGGATGGCCAAACTATCCAAGTATTTAAGCGGCCTAACACCGATCCATCTCGAACTGTTCAGTCGACCCATACAAGCCACAGACGCTATCACACACGTGGGCGCACTATACACTACGCAACGCTGTGCCTACAATGATCTTCACCAAGGCAACCGATCATGGACTTAGCTTTTAACTAAATAACCCACTCATTCTACTGATAGCACGAGACACCTGACACTTGAAGACCACCGCACGACGAAACCTCCCTGAGGCCCAGTCGGCTAAATGTAATCCAACGACGTATGAGATGTTAAGGTAACTGGTTGACCGAAAGCGAACGTTCTTTCATCCTAGCCCCTCTGTATTTATTCACCGCCCGATCGTCACGACCAGAGAGCGTAACTACTTAAACTCGACAGATGCAGGTTATATTGCAATTAGAAGTTTACATTGAGTGAAAAATCATGAGTGCGCACCTTTGCATGAAAAAAGTTGCCAAGTGGCAGATTTTATTCGGTGTTGTCGCAGTCAGCGTTTTTTAGCTTACGTTGTTGGTCAAGCACTCGGTATTTATATGTTGCCTATGCTTTCGCTTATTTGGAGAGACCGATATTTGAGCTTCAACAACATGTAAGGATCCAAGCAATGAAAGAAGCCTGATACTACCGCTATGCTGACATCGTTGTTGGCTGCCAGAACAGGCAGCTGCGGGTTACTCCCTGTATGAAACGAAGTCGATGCTCGCTGAATGAACAACAACCCTTACAAGGTAGGCCGGCTGTTTTGGCGACAAAGCATCTCTTTCGTTCGTTCTCTGGCATCTTGTTTTTGGATGATCTCATCCTCCAAAAAATTACCTGTGGGGCATTGGCTTATCGTGTTTTTGTCTAGCTTTAACACTAATATAGGGTCAGGTTGTAATTGGAGGACAACAAGGTTCAAATAATCGATTTTGTTGGACAAGTGGAGCAAGTACTTTTCCAGAATGATTACGTCAGAAGTCCGTGTATACTATCTATATAGCGCAACTTGATAGAGAGGTACAGATGTGTACTAGTAAGTTACCGTTACGGTCTGCTCGTTTAGGTAATAAGTACTGAAACCGAGGAACTATAGTCAGGCGATTTTCGATCATAGTTCAGGATGCAATTGCGTAATAATAAATTTCCGTCCTATTTCAAAACATCTATGTTTGCCGGACGCCCTTGGGACGGTCAGAGCAGAGATTTCATTGACTCTATATTCTCACTGGCCGGCCACTCATCATTAAACCTTGCCACCTTATACAATACAGGCGCTGCAGATCGACCTATTTCGCTCATTGCACACACGTGGAATATTTCTGAGATGATCATTCGTTCGTGCATCGTTTGATGACCGTCTATTTCAGCTTAGCTGGCAGCATAAGTAAGTTACTATCGTAAGGACCAGCTCCGGATTCATAATTGAAAGAGCGTGCTTGCCAGAGTTGCTTGACGTTCGGCCCATCAATGAGAGGGTTGGCTTCTGGGCTTGACAGAGCAATCAGGGGTGTGTTCCGGCAGTGGCCGAGATTTGACCTGCCTGTCTGTGGTGGAGTCTGCGGACACAGCTGCTGCCGCTGCTGCTGTTGCAGCGAAGAATTGTATCGTCAGCTCAGACTGCTAAAAGACAACCAGGCTCCCAAGCTGGCACTATTTGAGGAGTACTGTTTATGGGAGCGCTAGAGAAAGACCTCCTTTATCCAGCGAAGCTAGTTACCGCTTGCCGGAGCAACTTCGCGGTGTCCTTCTCCTAGCCAACCAGCTGCCGTTGCCTGTATATTATGTTAGCTAGACGGTATTTGACAGCAGTTGGCCTTGCAGGTATGGATGGTACCGCAGGGCAACGGGAACTTATGTTGTTGTATGTTTGCATTATGTCGTCTAGCAGACCAGAAGAATACTATGATTATATTAGCGCTTCACTCAATCACCATCTTTTTGAAACAGGTCCAACAAGTTACGCGCGTCATCGAACGCATGCTGCTATGTCTACCAACTTATTTTTTTCGCGGATATTTTCCACTGGATATGGAATCTTAACCGTAATAACATGTTACATAGTTATAGTATTTTTTGATTTGTTTCAACAGGGATCAAGCGCGAGATTGAGATCATATAGATTTAGTACATTTAAGTTGGTCGATTGGTAAATACTTAAAAAAAAAATCGATGCTCGAGTTGTCGTTGGTTTTTTTTTTTTTTTATCTAATAATAACAACGATAAAAAAATGTCGCTTGAAAACATTTACAATTTAAGTTTGCAGAGTTATCATATGTGAAATGTTTTAAAATAGCTTATTTGGCGAAGCCTCAACAAAGTGAAGATTATGCTCACAGCGTTTGTCCAGCCATTCATCGTTGACAACCCCAGTGGAATAACATCTAATTCAATTACGCAACGTCCATCAGTATATGCCACACCCAGAATAAGCGAATGTTCATTCGCGCGAGACATAAACGTGAACGTCGTAGTCTAAGAAGACTCCCATCAGCTTCCCGATAAGATCATCTTTACGTCAGTCGAATATCTCTACCGCTACTACCGCTCTACAGCTACCGAATAGCTTCTCTCAATCAAATCGTGCACCGGTGATTCTGCACAGCCAATACCGTTCGTTCGTCGTTGACCAACAGCATCATCAGCTTTGTCATATGCTCCGCGTGCAGTCGGCCGAGAGGGCTCCGAGCAGTGTTCCACCCACTGCTAGGAATAGCAGTAGTAATATCAGAGTATAAGCGTAATAGAGAGTTAACTCTAGCCATAGGAAGTTTGGTCCCGAACTACCCCACAGAGAGCAACGAGGTCCGGCTGGCTGGCTACTGGGTGCCCGACTGCATTAGCAAACACGTGTTTAGCTAACCGGAGGGGCAAATCATAGTGAAGTTGTGCCGATAGCCTGCAAGACGGAACGAGTCGCTTTCGCAAAACAAGTGCCGATCTTTGCTGAGCCTCAAATAGGCTATGGCGCGCATCGAAGCAGAGCTATTTCAAGCAGATAGCTTTAAACCTCACGTTTGCCAGCGGCTGTAGTGAAGTGTAGCAGCGAGCATCGTATCGGGACAAGAGATATGACCAACGCGTTCTACCAGCGACCCCTTCCCGCACATCGCCTACTCACTCTGTCGAGTCAGAGGAACACAACAGCACATCGTTCAGTCATTCTGGTAAAGTGACTGTAAAATCTGTGTGTGCGTTGGATCGTTTGTGTGTCTGTGTCTGCCTGTGCGTAGTACCTGCAAACGTTTGAAGATCCCCTATGCCTTCTCGTATTGGCAACGTTGTCAACCCAACGGGGATGATGCTACAGCTTTTTTCCGTCTTTGTGAGGAAAAGAAGCTGTAGGACAATCCCGCTGCAACTGCTCGTATAACTATCTACCGCAAGATCGAATGAGGACGAGAGGGCCTAATTGTCCCCGTCAGTGGATAACGCGGTGGAGTGCACGGCAGGCGGGGCATCGGGGAAAGCATCCCGTCAGCGGCGAATCAATCCTGCAAGCAGACGAGCAACGGCGGCAATATCAACATCAGCGAGCAGCAGTAAAGTTGTTTCTCTCTTCGTTGTAACTTAGGTCGTAGTCGTAGTCGTTGTCGTTATCGCCGAGGTGGAAATGTCGCCGGCGGTACGGATGGTTCCGGTAGCGGCAGAAGCAATCTGCGAGTAGTGTGCTATGCTCCGTGCGATACTGGGGCTTCGCTGAGTTGAGCGGAGCGCCGCGAAGCGGGTGCTCAAAAGACCCGCGGAGCACTCGTGCTCCGCCAAGCCTCATCGCTAGCTCCGGCAAGTCGTGCGCCACAACTGACTAGCGGCGGACACAGATGCGCGCACATACAGGCACACAAATAGGCACACGGCCAAGCACAGAATAAGATGGAACTCTTGCGTTGTATTGGTAGTAACGATCCCGTCAGCGTTCGGCTCAGTTCTGTCGGGCTCTCCTGTGCTTTTTTTCGCCTCAACCATCAAAACCAGGCCAGTGCGGCTACGCTAATTCAAGCAACATCAGGGTTCATTCTCGTTTTCTACCGTAACTTTCTGCCACCCTCTCCACCGCCCTGGGTTTTCCAAAACTACAAGGACTACCACGGATAGACAAAGCACGTGCTGCTGGTGGTGCCGATTTGACCCCCCTCAGGATTGGATATCTAGATTGTTTAGAAGTAGATATGTTGACATGGACGGTACTATCCTAAATAAGCTCCACGCGATACTTGTATTAAAAAAAAAAACAAAAAAAAGCTGTATTTTCATGTTTTTCAACTTTATATTCTGTTGAATATATGTAATGGTAATTACAGCAACGGTGTTTCCTTCAGGTCGATGATTATTGATATTTTTTTTATTATTATTATTATTATTATTATCCTCCTTTCATCGGTGAAAATCGTTCGAAATCAAAATCAAAAACAAAAAAGATTTTAATAACTACTTGACGCATGTAAACATTTTTTTTACTCTATGCTAATGATTAATTTACTCGAAAAACGATAACAAGGTTTATCTTGAAATTATTCTTATGTATGTTTATCATGTATCGCAGGACAGCCTAAGAGGGCAAGCTTCAGATTCAAAGCGTACTAGAAATCTACTAATACTAGATAAACTGATGCGTATGAACCAAGTTACTGTTCTACGTAATCCATATATGTGCCTAAACTCCTACTCGTGCTGCTTCGTAATACTATCAATATTACGCCTGTGACTGAGTGAAAGTTTTGCATATTATCACATTTATTAGATCTCTTTCCAGCAGCGGGCCAGCATTTTATTATCATGAAATCATTGGCCCACTTCGTACCGGTGCCTTCTTTTTTGCTATTTGTTTGCTCATCTTTCGCAAACAGTAGAAAGCGGAGGACGCGGAAAAACTCTGGCCATGGCTGGCTAGCACAGCACACAACAATAAAGATGATACCTGTTGTCAGCTACATCTGTACGCGATCAATAGGCGAACGGGTAGATAATGCCAAACCCTCAGGGCGTTGCCTGGAGGAGGGTGACGGCTGTCGTACGACAGATGACGTTTGAACGACGGAGTGAGGGAAGGTAACTTCAGTCATGATGTCACCGTGAGGAGTTTGATAATCGCTGACTACGCTGGGGCAATAGGGACGGAATATATTGTAGAATCAAGATATCTTGTGCTTGCATAACTTCTATTAGAGGGCTAACAAGAACGATACCTGGGGGCCGACCCGTACAAAATGAAAGAAAGCCACGACTGGCCAGTAACAGCAAAATCACTACGAGTAACAACGAAGCGAGAGAGATAAACACACAGATGAATCTACTCTCTATCGCATGAATATTGATAAACGTTCTCGGGGCAGCGGGTGGACTAGGACATACGGCTAGTGCTGGAAATAGTCTAAATAATCCGGCTTAGTTGTACTCTTGATGTTGGTACCGGTGGCGGTAGTGGTCGTTTCGCGGTAGAAATGAACTTAATCAGACAAAGCAACTGATAACCCGCTGACGGATAAAGCTCTGTAGCTATCGGCATAACTGTTACTATATCAGCATTGAGTCTCGCTGTCTTTTCCTGTCCCACACCCACCATTACATATGGTCATTTATGCACTCCGGTTTCTGTCTCTGTCGTCTTTCAAAATACAGTTTTCGTACCATAACTGAAGCACTCTAAGCGTCAAAGAGCTTAGCCAAGCCCCTTACCACAGGAAGCGCGAATACCTACTATTCACAATTTCCAGCGCAATCCCTAAGGCCAACTGACTTTTCCGCCCTTGATCGTACTCTATCCACGGGGAGAAAGTCGCCCCGCCAATCCCCCTAGTTGCCAAGTGCTGTCTTCGTGGAAGAACGAAGTGTGTCTGCAGAAACAGCAGCGGTTGTTGCTGTTGCAGCCACTATCGCGTGTTTGACACACCTGACAAGTGCACTATGAGCCTTTTCGGGTAGAAGAGAAAAAAAACGATGAGGATAGATGGATATGGAGAATGGATAAGTGGGGCCGATCTGCACCCGGCCGCACGGCAAGAAAGCGGGTGAAATAACCACGCATCCATCCAAAACAACAACGCAGCGATCGCAATTGCTTGCAACTCCTTCGAGAAAAAGGAACTCGGCACGGGGGACGACGACGACGACGGCTGGTTATGTACCTAGAAACGAACACAGTGTTATCAATGATATAGAAGCGATAAAGTATTTTACAACAATACAACTAACCTCAATTTCCGTATTGGCAATTGTAGTTACGGCCGTTGCAATGAAGGGCCAAAAATAATGATTCCTCTATTCCTCATTCACGACATATCGCTTAAACAACAAATTTTTCTGTCTTTATAGGTTGATGGGCTGCGATTCGTTATAATAGGTAGTGATACTATTTGTATTCCATGTTACGTTCGCTAGTGTACAGGTTTCGTTGTTGGGTTCCTTTAGAACATCATAAAGTAGAAATTGTTTTACAGCACGTGGCATGCGCAGACGTGCGTATTTCAATAACTATATCGTAATTGCACGCTTAATGCATACAGAGTGGTGCCACTATTTTACATAGACAATTGCCACCTAAATGCAGTGCGTACATGCATAGAGTGCGTCTATAACACTTACATACCATACATACCCATTGAATTGGCTTGCTTTAACCTAAATATCCAAATAGCTATGGCCAGTGAGCAGACAGATTATACATCCGGTGATTCAGACACAGCAGGAACACGAAGTCTTGAACCGGGTAGATTCCTGCGTAGGTGTCACCCCACCTATCATTCACTAGACGAGATACTACAGCTCTTTTTTCCATTCTCGTCAATGCTTATATATGTATTTCGTATGAAGTGTTGTTGATACCGTCGATTGGCTAACATCAGAATCCTGCCTTTTCCTGGAGACACTTCGCACAAACCTATACGTTCTAAATCCTTCGCGTAACGAAGACAGCGTCATCGTACGTTACCGCTTATCGCTAGTAATCTCGTTTGCAAGTAGTTCGATCTACTGTTGAGTTGCTTTATTCAAACGGCACGAACGCTAACGAAGTGTAAAATGAATCATAGGCAAGTTATGTGAAACAGAAAGGAGCCAGTAACACACAAACAGAGAAGGATGAACGGGGCAGGCAAACCATGAATATTTTAGCAACTAAAGTCGCTAGAGGACTCGTTCCATCCAAAGCTGTCTATAGCTACCGGCTACCGATGAGCACGGATACAGGATGAGGCAGCGCAAGTACGGCTGGGAAATAGTCGGAGGTGGGTGTAAGAGATCGGAGGCCTTTGGAAAAATGACAGGGGCTGCACCACTGACGCGGACGAAACAGTGAAGCCTCTTCGTGACAACGACGACGAGCAACCGACCGATGGGATAAACGGGCAACGGCGTCCGAGGTGGGACGCGGGTCATTGGTTGATCGAATTCTTATCATCATGCGTGCCAAAGAAGCGAGGGATGACGGTGAAGCCGCTAAAAGGAGACTGATGCGTTTGTGAGCATGTTTCCTAACATGCTGGCTACGGCGGTACTTAGCAGAGGCGAAGGGGAAACTCTGCTGCTACAGCAGCTAAAGACAATGTCCGTTGCTGAGATGCGTTAGCGTGCGATGACACCATTATCTTCGTTGCGACGTTCGTGTTCGAAAACATGGGCCTGCGTGCTGGCGCCGAGTGTAGTCAATACGAAGTAGGCAAAAGTCTATCGACGATCAAACATCATTAACCTGCGATACATTGTCGACAAGCACGTTTAGCTGCTGGCTTTGTGCCCCGCCACGATCGGGCTTTTCGGTAACGGACGACGCCAGGCACTTCATGTAAATAAGACAATGAGTAATTGTTTATTAGAACACGCGTAAAACTTCTATTGTCAGTCAAAGGGCTAATGAATACCACTGGTCGGAATCTGTTACACAATCTTTATATAGCTCGCTGGTACTTAAACTGGTACAGGGGAAGCTGCGAACAATGTGGTAGCTGAAACAAAAAAACATTTTTGAACGCCGTTCTAGGCCATCAAAATAACGTTCCAATAGATCGCTCTGAGCAACCCTGCTCCTGTTTCCAACTCGCAATCTTCGTATTTCGGATATTCGAGGACGGCATTTATGTCCGAATGGTTTTGGGTGTGATTGACCTTAGCTGACTGGCTAGTAACATTTAGCAATTGTGATCTCTTTAAGCTCATTTTTTATGACTGAGGCATAAAATCGACACTTTTTTAATTGAAATGTACTACGGTTTTTTGGTGAAATAAAAAAAGCTTAACAATATGTTCAGGCGTGCGATGAAAGTATTGATATACCGCCGGTATTTTCAATTGTCCTGCACCCTGTTTTAGGCACACCAATTACATTGCGCTCATTAACTCACAGAAAGAGACATATTTCTACGTCAAATTGTTCGTGTAGTAGGACTTTGTCGTAAGCTATTGAGATTTCGATGCCATCATAGATTTGATATCTTAAAATAAACATTGTCCGTAAAGGACAAGTTGCAGGCACGCGAACTTCAACCACGAGTGTGAACGCTATTTTGTTATGTGTTATTTCAAGATCATTTCTTGAGTTAAACTAATATCAGAGAAATGTTCGCGTCGTCAGTCTTTTCTAGTTCCTCAACTGTTAATGAATACGTGTAGTGAAATGCTTCAACATGCTACATCATCAACACCTCAGAGCTTCCTGATGGTCTATATGAAAGAATACATCTCTCCCTAATAATAAACTGCATCTTTACTTAATTTTACCTTTGCTTATTTTAAAACACTTGTTATAGTTTTCACAGGAAATAATGTCCAACTGAATTTTACCCATACAATGATATTATAGCTTCATTTATGTTGAACAGAGCAACCCGATCATTGTTGTGACACGATGATTGTTTACTCGTCGGTTCCTTAACATAGCCGCTTGGTTACGAGATCAATGGCATCGCCTGGGTCTCTCTGGAGTGGTTCCCCAGTTCTCGACCGTGCAAGACATCGTTGGGTCGATGCGTTTTTAAACAATGGGTCGCTGATTCTATTTAGTATAAGGCTAGCGCTGTTCCCGTTCGGTCCCACCGGGCGTTGTTTCTATATAACCTAGGTGGCATTTGCGTGGCAGCTTTCTTTTGTATAGAAACATTTTGAGTAATCAACAAGGTAGGTAGCCACGGGAGTCCAGATATATTCGGGAAAAGACGAAAATAAAGAAGATTCATTTAAAAGTAATGGTTTTCGTGAACAAGCTGTTTTATCTTTCCAGTCAAAGAATCATAAGCTGTAAAAAGAATCTATACAAAGTAGGACTGAAATGCTAACACAATGCATGCTACATTCTAAACAGCGTCGTTTTTCTTTACGCGAATAAAACATCCTCATTTTTGGTATTTGCCGCATTAGGACACTCATAATATTATCCTCCCTCGTTATTGGCTTTAGGACTACGGCCTAAGCCGTGATAACAATAAATTGAATTAGCTGTACGATATGCCTACAGTCTATATGGTATGTGCATGTAAGGCGCCTCTGATAAACCAATGACTGACAAATATCCCAATTTTACCCCTCTCCAATGCTGCAACTTTCCGCAGTTGCCGTAGACAGAAATGTGTTAGTGCCGATTAGACATTCTAGCTATCGAATAATTTATTCCTTAGATTCCAGTTGTTTCGACAGAGTTCCTCTGTCTCTGAAGTTACGCTCAAAAGAGGCGAGCTCGCTACACCGGCTGGTTCTATGGTCTAGCTGTTTTAATATTTTTTATCTGTCTTCGTTTACACACATACGCAAATATAGGCATTTCAGTGTGCAAAGTTTCGTTCACATTATGTCCGGCAACGCTCCACTCACTCCTCTCCAGAGCACGAAGAAACACCGTTTTACAAACAATTGAGAGCGGCGTACGTTTCGCGGACGGAGAGGTATCGGGCAGCGGGCCGTACTGCAGCCTTTCGCGCAGCTCTGCGTTCGTAGAGTGCGTGCAAATCAGCCGTAGCTGTAGCGTTACTAGTCGTCGTGCGAGCAGAAGTAGAAAAGACGGACTGAGGGCCGAAATTGTAGCTAGGCGGGAGGATAGCTAGGCAGTCAGACGGATACGAGAAACGATAAAAAAAGACAGGGTACTGAACACCGAGTGAGTGTTCAAGTGAGGACGAAGTGGCGACGCCAGCAGTGCGAGTGCTACGAATTTGCATAGGCGTCGCCCAGTTGTCTTCTCTCCATCCCCTGCTGGCTTTGTTCGTCGAGTCTTCGTAGTTGCCAGCCACGACCACCACCGTAACTCGGGACTCCGACGTTGAACGAGATCGCCGGAACACGACCCAGTGTGCAATGCCGGAGTAGAGGATCAGAAAGCGCGATGCTTTATCATGAATATCACTCGGGAGTAGCAGTAGCAAGGGTGGTATGGCACTGATGATGGCGGGTTTAAGAGGAAGAAAAGGAACGAGACGCCTCAGCTGATCGGACACACAGAGAGGTTGTGAGAAAGAAGAAGAGAGAAAAAAGGTTAGTGGAACTAAGGCAAACATTTAGCGGCTACAAGCGTCAGGCAACGGAACGGAGCTGAGTGCCTATGATGATCCCACAAGAGATGAAACTTCTGACTTGGCCTTTAGTGGCCTTCCTTACTGTGGCTCTTTTATTTAGCGTTTAGGTTCTTGTATTCAGAATTTATCTTACAAACTGCTCTAAAGTTGACCTGTTGAAATTTGTCGAAGACTTTTTTGGGTACAGTTATGTCCTTGCAGAGGCGAACTGGAACACCCCCGCTCCACTTGACTCGACAGCATGCTACCAAAAGGCCAGCGAAACGAAAATGTTACTGCACTGGCAAATGACAAAAGAAAAACAATTGCATCCTACCGAAGTCCGGTATTGCTCCAAGACATAGCTGTCGTTGCTTTGCCTACCAACCAGCTTATCTGTTATAACCCATTACAAGTTTGATGGCGTGTAGCGACCATACAAGGGCCCAAAATGCCGTCTTCAGCCAACGATATGTACTGGATTATTCTGTTAGTAAAAGCCGTAGCAGTCATCTGTGTCGATGTAGACGCTCTCGTAAGGTCCTTCTTCGTTGTGAGAAGGCAATCAAATCGACGGGATTTGAGCAGACGGCAAGCACTTGGTAAGAACGTGATCTCGGCTGGGGAAGACCTGAAACGATTGGTCGGCATGGGGCCACTCTTCGGTGAAGTGCCCCCGTCAGATAAATAGCTTTGACCAAGCCAAAGATGAAGAGGAGTGTTGTTTTTCGAAGATCAGATGACCAAAGATCGTTTGCTCCGAAAGTTATTACTGATACATATAGACACTAGGCTTCATTGGCAGTTTAGTCCTAACACTGGCAATAGTGCTACTATAACGTGCATAGGAAACGTGAGTTAACGAATCCTGCTTACTGTATAAAATACTTTTAACTCAGCAGCGATACCAAAAACTGAGCGCTGAAGGGAATTCAACAAATCAGATAGAATTTTCGAAAATCGACTCAAGCTTATGTAACGGCATCGAAATGTATACGAGAGAGATGGTATATGTTCAACTACATATACCATCTCTCTACACCTTTTCTGTACACGTAAGAAGATGTCTGTTGGTATCTTTTTGCCGGATGGCTGTGTACGCACGCTAAGAACTTAAAAACTCGTAAAAAAAACGCATACTCGACTTTATGCGGTTCAGACATGAATTCTTAATATCGTTAACGCCTTACAGGGAAGCTTCGTATCAAACAACAGTTCGCGTTTTGAAGCGGAGAGGCCCACAAATTTTGCAGGGCGCAACAATACAATTGACCCAGGAAAGCATCCATTCCATCGTCAAAGAAAGCCCGTGAGAGATTTCACACACGAAAAGCAGGCAGTGCGAAACCTACCCAAGTCCAGTTAGTATGTCGTGTGCGAGCTTTTTAGAAGTACTATATCTGTTTTGGTGGTAATCATTGAGATTAAATTTTAAACAATGAGCTTTATCCAGGCACGTATTATATACTGTTTTCTTCTGAGGATTTCTTGTATGGTAAGCACAAGCACAAGATCTATTTTGCGCAACTGCGGAGAAATCTGACGTCTGCAGTCAAAGAGGCTGCTACTTCTATGCCGTCCCTGATCAGAACGTACGGTATTTAGGTCAACATATATCTACTAATACGATCAGTGAATTAAAAATCATCTATTTTTCTACTATTGACGCACAGGTGAGTCATCCGTTTCAAGACCGCAGCTTGTATAATACAATCGAACACTGACTGCTCAACGCACTGACTGCAAACTCGAATACAAACCACTTTCAAATACAATTATATTGATATCATGATAAAAACCCCTGCAGCTTCATAACAAAACGTACAAGAGCCTGTCGAATGTGGGCGGCACGAGCATGCGCGTTTACGAGTTGTGCATACGAATATTGCCAATGCGCGAACGTTAGCGATGCACAGATTGATTAAGAAAAGCTAGAATGGCTTTTTGCTAATGGGAAGCAAAAAGTTTCCACTTTGAATGTCCTATGAGCTCGGCACACATTAAATATAGATGATCTCCTCCAAGTGCCTTCTATGGTCGGGTAGTTTTTCAGCTTTTCTCTAATTGCCCAATGATTGTCAGGCTGAATGAAGAAGGCAAGCGTTTTGGCGTGGTCGCAACAATCCTATGGCTATCTGTTGTCTCAGAAAGCGTAGACGAGACAAAGATTGGAGAAATAGTGTGCCTGTTTTGGAAGCAGCCTATTCGCGTGACGTCTTCCGAAGAAAGGTCCGTTCGCCTTAACTGGCCAAGGTTAGGTAATACGTTTCTAAGTATTCTTGAAGCTCACTTTCAGGTTTCCACCATACGACAGCGTGAAGCTCTTCTAAAACCAAGGTTATCAAGAACTGGATAATACGAATATGATTGTGTAGCTGAGTTATTTCGGTTCATTTTTGCTTTATGTCAGTAACATAGAGATTAACCGATTAATATAAGCACTCAGTAAATGCGGTACATTAAAGCTGAACGCACTGTTAGTGTTGTGTCTGTTCCTAGTAAAACTGGGCTTTTATTTTCACAGTTTGCGTTAAAATTGCTGGCGTCGAAGTCCCTGACAGGCAGGCTGGTCAAGCCGTTGCCCGTTGCATTCCTTAAGCCAACTTCTTGAAAAAAAAAGGTAATACACCCATATTTTCGCTGTGTTATTCGAGACATGCAATTTCTAATAATAAATAACAACACGCAACCCTTTAGCGCCCATGTTGAGTAAGAAGAATTATAGTAACATTGGGGTTCTTCAAAGGTCGCAAACCCAAAACACATCTGACATGATAGTGGTAGTGTCAATACGGTCTGTTTTTAGAGACTTCACGATTAAATTTTTCATACTTGAAGCAATTTAGTAGAGTGGTGGAGGTTTAGTTAGGAGATAAAGATAAAACGTTTTAGCAATAGGAACAATCGTTTTCCGCAGAAGTTGCCGCGTATACACAAAATGTAAGTGGTACGCGTAAATCTCATCTGTACCTAAACTTCTCGGTGAAGTGTCAATACCAACAGCAATGCTAACATGAACGAACCACCGGTGAGATTTTGGTCATAAAGAAGTGGCCACATTAATTACCAGTTTATCCATTATGGATATATTAACAATTATTATATTAATAAATAAGTTAATTGCCTGACAAAATACAAAATGAAATAATCGAAGGCCTGCAAGGATCCCTAAAAAATGTAACCACACCGGCGTGTGGGACTGAGTTCCTATTCACAGGATCAATCTGTGATTGCAATAAACCATTGTCATGACTTATGTTAACTATCAACATGTGGTACAGGGCGCGCCACAGGTGCATTACTCATGACACGATAATGTAATCAATTTTAAATAAGCATTTAAAAAAACGTATGCGTTCTCACTTACATTAACACTGCTCTTCAACACGACCGTTCAGGGCAGCTAAAGGTCTTACCACATGGTGCACGACAGGTCATTGTAGGAGGGCGTAGACGACAGTTTGTCAATGCCTTATTCACGGTATGCTGCTGCCATAGCATAGCTGCGTCGCAGTCGCCTTAGTCGAAAAGAGTTAATCTACACCGTTGACAGACAACTGACAACGACTGGGCGCACAATAGCTCCCGCTTGCTTCAAGGTGGTAGCTTGTGAATCTTTAACACAGGTCACAGCACTCCCGACGCGCTTTGGTGGAGTCCGCAAACTCCCACGCAGTCTATCCGCTGCCTCCTTTTAGGAGATGTTGATGGACGTTAAGCACTTCGGTTACGACGAGGAGCTCGCTCTGCCAAAGCCGTCCTCTAACTTCAGTGCTCGTTTCTTTGGCCTGTCCCGGCCTTCCGAATCATGGCGATTATCTATATCTCCTTCGCTTCGATCTGACTCGATAGGGTCATCAGAGGGCTATAGAGGCCTATCTATAGAGGGCCCCTATATCTAGAGCCCTATATCGATACAGAAAAATAGCAGTTCCGCAACGACATTTTAAAATGCGTTCCACATCGAATCGACATCAGCCATTGCAACTAAAAACTTTAAAGTACTACTTACACAAAAAGTGAATTTGGCACACACTGAATAAGGCAAACCCTGATCATTGCTCGCACGTTAATTTGATTAACTATGTGAGTTTTATGACAATATTTTACGTATAGGTGTGTCTGTGTGGATTTCCACTACTCTACGTAGCTAACTGTCTCGTCTATCCGATAAAAAGTAAGAAGCTGAGAGAAGCTTCAGTTGATGGAACGGCCGGATAGTAAAGAGGCTGATGGTAGATTTCAAGCAGTTATTATAGTAATAGTGGTAGCTGTAGTTGTGGTAGTAGCTATATGTGTGTCTATGTGGCCGGCCAAGATAGAAACAACTGAGATGATCAGAGAAAGCGTAGCGTACGCCACGCGTTCGATAAATATTTGAAGAGGAGAACGCTGCTGCTGCTGCCGCCGCCTGTGAATGGCTCCCTCGCTCGGTGGTTCTTCGCTCGTTCCCCAATATTTTCACCAACTCGAGCGAGCCCTCTCGACCGCTTTAACTGGGCGGCTGGCTGCTACCCGCAGTCTGTAAGCACCCCTGATCCTTGTCGGCCTATGGGCCTGGGTGCTTCGTGGCTGAAGTGCCGTGCATTGCATCGTAGTGAGGCTCCGAGGCTTTGCGCTTGCTCCATGCGGTGGACCTGCCAGCAGCAGCAGCAGCAGCAGCAGCGGTAGCAGTAGTCTTGGAGGCTGGCGGGCCAGGATAGAACCGACCATTTCTACCGTTGCCACCGATACCCTCTCCTCTTCTGCTTTGCCCCGCTACCAGCACTACCTATTCTACAAGATTGATGAAAACACTCATTCGCTCGTTCGCGTTGGCGGACGCTGCTGCTGCTGCTGCTGCTGGCGACGTTAGAGCTTCTGCTATTGTGGCGGGTACCGTAATCCATCCGCTGGGGCGCGGACCAATGCAAACCAGCAAATCGCCTTCATTCGACAACCTCACGCCCTGATCATTCCGCATTCGCCCGGAAGGCCATGCCTTCAAAATGCTTGAACGAATGAATCGTAAGGGAGTGAGTTTGTTTGTATGTGCATTCGATGCCTTTTCTCTCGACTACCCAATTGTTATTAATGTTACGAATGTTTTTGCTGTTGTCCTTGTTGTTGACGTCGTCGGCATTATTTTTTTGCTATTTACTATTCGCTGTCGGCGATACTGAAAACTTACCCTGCCCGATGCATAACATAGTACCAGCAAAGCCGAACAGGGTCTATATATTTAAAATACTTTTACCCAAACCTCTATTATGATGGTATATCTAAACGTAGACGCGCTTACCGGCGGACAAATTTTTTTCCTAATCTGAACCCAAGCTTGTTATAAACATGTATACGAAATATGGATAAACCGACATGCAAACATTCATCTGGGTTTTCGAGAGAATTTACGTTAGAGGCTGTTCTATGTTTGTGTAGCAATAGTGTGCCCAAACATAAACTGTCGACAATATAGCATCATGCAAACGCGACGTTATTTCTACAACATAAGCAAAGCATGATACTGGCTTGCGATAATCAGTTATTGTTCTATTGTATTATTATGTGAATCAACCCATCGCTATCGGCTCACTATTAGTACCGAATCTCTATTTTACCAGGTTACTTACATTGCTCACCCGCGGGGAAGTGTATAACACTCTAGCCCAAACAACTACAATGCGAAAAACGTGACAGAAGAAAGTTATCAAGATGAAAACGCTACGGGAAAACACTGGATTCTAGATGAAGATCAATTAAGATTATCGGCTAAGCCTCTTTTCCGTTCTCTAATCTTCGCCTACTCCCTTTAGGTAAAATCAACTGATCGGAAGCTTACCGCTTTTCGACTATTGCATTAAGTATCTTCTAGTTTCTCTTTGTTTCTATCATCATTGTTTCTGATTTAAGCAGCGGCTCAAGTACCGTCGTCGCGACAAGGCGGCTAGATAACGAAGACCTCGGTTTTGTTGTCCTTGTACGAAAGAAAAAGGGGGGTTCGAAACACCACCCTTTCGGCCTTTCAACATGTACTGAATGCGCGATTGGCTTAATACCGTAAACTCTGACCGCACCGGTCTAAGCCCTCTTTGGTTGCATGTTAGGCTGAGTCATCTAGTAGATTTAAAGAAAAAGTACTCTTTAAGGCACACATATGTCCACTAGACGTCAGGAAGCCTTTAGGAGACAGCGGCGGAGAAAAAGGACAACCGAAAAAGAGCTAATGTGGCCTTTAATGTGCTCACGCGAACATCCTCAGCCATTTTAAGACGATTATTGTCATTTTGTATTTGCCATTTGTATTTCGCTTTGATCTGTTCCGGATCTTGATCAGAATTTGGTCCGCTGTCCTTTATTACTGTTTGTTCCCGCTCTAACACGACCAAAATGTCAACGATACAAAGCGGAAGGAAGCTTGATCAGAAAGAAGCGTATATATCTGGTCTCTGAGTGGATTGTATTTCTGTAGAAAATCCACGTGGTCACGCTGCTTCGGGGTCTATCGAGATTTTTTTCGCTGTAGTAGGATCGACGTCTGGCAAATTATCCGCACCTCAGTAGAGCAGCAAAATCTAAACCATACATATCATCAACAAAAGAGAACGCTCCAGATAGTGCCTGCCGTCACCGAGCCTTTACAGGCCGATTAATCAACAGATTCGACTAATGGGAAGACGCGGTGCAATGTTGGCCAGAGTGTTCAGTCAGTTTTGACGATACATACAAAGAAAACTGAGAGCGTGTGAAAGGGGTTTCGATATGTGAAATTTCATTAGCCGTTATGGCCTGAGTCCTTGTCCGAATAAAGGAGCCATCTTGATGAGAGCGTTCAGCTAGTACAATGAACAGTAGTTGCCCACATATTTAAACCAGGCTTTGTGTGATGCCCATAAAACGTCAATCATACAAGTCAGCTCCAGACCTCGAATCGAGGATCTGCTTTTCGTTTTGACGACCCTATCGATCGGCGATCGAGTACGAGCTCTATTAGAGCTGAGTTGCCACGCCTTAAACGCGTATCGTGCCCGCAGTAAGCAAAACCCTACTATTTCTCATTCAGCGGCTAAATATTTAACTGTACAATTCTTGCTGGTGGCGGGGGTAGTTGTAGTTACAGGCAGCATTACGTTGCACTCTAATCGCGGCTGTCATTTCGATCATTGCAACTGCAAAAATCAGGCGCACCAATAAAATGTGAGTTCTCGATGTGCACTAGTCTGCTAGCTACTTTTGCCTGTGGTATTTTTAGCAATATCACCACTAACTGGGTTAATTTAGCAACAGGCCCTAGATACAATAGTCATTGGGCGAGGGCAATTTAGGTCAAACCGAATATCGGTGCACGTACATTCTTTACTCAAGCAAGGCTTCCTATGAGAACTCCCATTCAAGATCAATGGGAGACAAAGGAACATATAATAAGGGTTCCTTCTTTCGTATAACGAATACTACTAACAAGCTAACAAAGCAATCGTCTAGAAAAATCCTCGTATAGAATTCGTATACTTTATCATCACGCTGTTGATTACACAACTCGTACAATATCCTACCGGATAGAGTGGAACAACCTCAAGCGCCCGTTGCCAGCGGCCGTTGCTCTTCGTCGAATTCTCTGCCAATTTCTCCGAAAAAGAAAAATCAAACGCATTAATACTAGCTGTACGTATTTACTTCAATGGACGGCCCAGAACTGCTCAGCAGATGAGACCCAACAACATTAGCGCTGTTCGGTTGGGCTGTTATTCATCGCATTAGTACACACCTTCCCTTCAACCTGACCCCGCGCTTGTTCTCTCTCAGGTCTTATAATGTGCTGGAGTCTTTTCCCCGCTTTCTACCGTCATCGGCTGGTGGCTCATTACCGTATCGCTATTTTGTTCCATATCTTACTTAATATATTCCTGGAGGAGCTCAGACCGCGGGACCGAATTAGGGGGTGCATATGAAACCGTGGCTTGCTACCGCCATTCGCTGCCACCCAACTCTCTTCTCTGACTCCGGTCGAGCTGGGAGCAGTGGCCGGTTCTTACTAACGCATGGTCCGCTGTGTCCCGCGCTGAAGACACACAGCCTGACAGACAGTGTCAAGAGGCTGTGGGCTTGGTGAGGCTGCAAGGGGAGCTGGCCTTTGCTGCATATTCTTGTCCGTATACAACAATAGGTACACACTTAGCTTGTCTTGTCTCTTGTCTTGTCGGGACGGAGAACGAATTCGCGCGCCCACTTTCGCCCGCCTGCCCGCCACCTACCGAGTCGTTGGGAAGGGTACACGACGCAGGGACGGACGATGTTCACGTAGTGAACATATGTCCGTGTATGGTTTGTGTTGCTTATATCTCTTTTATATATACATGTACGTATGAGTACATGGCTGTATGTACGCATGGTACAAATAGACTAGTCATGTCTGCACGCCAAGTATTATGCTGCGCGGTGCTGAGAGCGCTTGTCAGACAACACATAGGTAGACAACGTAGAGCTATGCAAAGCGGAAGAGTAACCGCAGCAGCTGTGGCGACGCCGCGTGCATTAAGTCCCATTGAGCGCGGTACGTCGCCTTCCCCTCTGCGCTCTCCTTTGGGCCACCTCAACATGTCGTAGTAACTGCTACTGCAGCCAGCGGACTGGTACCCTATGGCTACCGTGGGCAATACTAGGTATGTTTAGCGTTATTCAGTGGTGCTACACGCTGAAGCACCCCTGGCGGCGGGGGCCAAACGGCCGTTACTACGAAGAACCGTTAGATGTTAGTGGACTGTGTGAGGTAGAAGCACAGCATTGCCGGAGGAGATTATATGTCTCTGAAGTGGACTGCTTTACTAGACTATATTAGTAGATGACCAGCATTGAGCTTGATATGAGACAGGCTAATACAGGAAAATTAGCATGGCAGAGGCGGAAGATGGCCAACTACCGCGGATTTTGTGTTGCTGAAGCGGACGGTAGCCGAGGATTTGGCAAGGTAAAGGTTGATAGGCGAGTGAGCCATTGAAAATGGCAGAATAAGAGAGGAAAAACATATGGCCGGTAGACAGGACTATGTTGTTCCAACCAGTTTTCCCTTTCGATCTAACAGCGAAATAGGCCTCCAGTTCAGAAAACAATGACCACGCCAACAGCGACGACGATGCTGTATCTGAGGTGAAGGCCGGGGTAATGGGGTGAAGAAGCCAGGCGCGGATCATGACACAAGAATTCCTATACGACGCGCTTCATTTTAACCGGACGTTCCTATGCGATAAGTTGCTGACTTGCGGCTGCGCAGCGTGTTGTATAATCACTACGGGCTGCGGAAACAGCAAGGTATAAAGTGGCAACTGCCCTAAAAATGTTTCCGTGTTAGAAAAATACCAACTAGCTCTAATACACAAGGAGTATTCGTGTATCGGTTTCACAGCTTAACGTCTGTAAATACGCTCAATTTTAGTTTAAGGTTCTATAGAGATTATTGTATGGGGAGCTTATCTTTATTTGTCAATGTGCAATTCATGCCATCCATAGGGTAGTTTAGTGTCTACGCAAGGGCTTGTCCTCGTTCTTACGTCATTTACATCTGTCGTTTTCATCGACAGCATGACGGCTTTGTAAAGTCGCGACATCAGGGCGGAACCATTATACTCGTATGTTGCACAGGTACGGCACAGTACCGTATCAGACGCCTCTGCCTAGTAGCGGTGGCGTTGTCGCTAAGCTAAATGGGCCGTGACCTGCAAGCCCGGTGAGCTTCGCTCAGCCTCGAACGGAGTCGTGAACCCAGGACCATTCGTGGCCTTCAGGGCTCATCGTCTTCACAGCGGTCAAAGGGTCATGAGCACAAACAACTAAATGGTAATGGTAGTCCTCTCGCAATGGTCGCGCGCTCATACTCCATCCCTGGTGCCCTTAATCTGTCTAAGCCGCTGCTGAGCAGAGCCGAACAATCGATTAGGTGACAAAGAAGTACAACTCCAATGGCTTTCGCATATGAAGATATACTATTATTATGTCGTATCAGGCAATCTTCTAATCCGTGCAGAAAGCTATGTCACTTATACATTGAAGATCTCTTATTGCAAGTACTACACAGGCCAGTGGAATCGAAATAAGGCCTTGTAATGAAAAGCTTCAAAAATGCGGTCTTCTTTTTTGTCTATTCACGGAAGCAAAGCGAGTTTTGCTAAAAAAAATCTTTATGATCCTCTTAGATCCTGGGGAATATCAGCTGGATCCGTGGTTTTCACAATTTTCTAAAACCTGATACTGACGAAGTAGAAAAAAAGCTATAACGGGATTATATTGTTAAAGTGCAGGGATTTCTAGTTGCACTATGGTAGAGCAAATTTACCAAAAAATAGTTAATGTGCTACTTAACCGCTGTACTAAAATTATCCAGAAGACCTTGAGAACTCGCATCTGTGGAGCCAACTCATAGTTGGCTCGCTTCGGCTATATTTGGAAAATCACTAAGCGACTAGCTTCTGTGATTTTCAGCTGGATTGATGATTTGACCTTAGTAAGCGTCTGCCGATTATAACACAGGAGCTTTTCTTCATATAAAGTCTTGAATTTGTGTATATGGCAAACATTTCGATCATACAGTATTAACGAGTTTAACGCGCACACATTTAAACCCAGAAATTTCAATATCAGATGCATTGCACACGTGAGTTACTCATAATTACATCTAAAAGTCTAAAAAAAAAAAAGAGAAATTAAGTTATAATTAATCCTAATTCACAGACTAGGGATTGCTGAATTTCAATTAATTGCAATAAAAAAATGTCGAACTTCACAGTTTCTGCCACAACTTGAACATAATGGGCATTTTTCGGTGTTTTTTTTTAACAGATTGGAAAATTTTAACTTTAATCAAACTTGTACTTTAAAAAACAACATGTTTCCTCCAATGTACTATTCGACAGAAGTATAAAGTCGAATATTAACAGAACAGACGAATCGTACACACGATATAATGGACCCTGATCGTGAGGAAAATGAAAATCCAGAACTATTTTCTAGATGAATCGCAAATACGTGCAGGTGTCAAAATTTGTGGGTCAGTAATTTTCTCCAGTGCCAACTCTGGCTTCCTTGGGCCAAACGAAATGGGTCGAAGCATTATGTGATAAAGCCACAGATACACAGATATGCGTTGACCTCGTGTTCGCACCAGACTGGTGTTTTCCAATCATGCACGCTTTGAAACACATTGGGGAGGAATAACCCATCAAATTAATTCCATCATTCTTCAGACTTTCTATTTTTCGGTAACAATGCATCAGGTTTAAATGCACAATAACATAAGAATCACTAAAATTCAATGGGCCAACAATGACCTTGCCAATTGTTGCACTGTTTATAGCAAGCCAGTTAACTGTCTGCCTTACTTCCGAATTCAATATCTCGTGACCTTTAGCTCTTTATATGATGAGCTTCTCGACGTATCGTGTGGGCCCGTGATTTCTTGCCAAGGATTTGGCATTCTAACGCTGAATATGGTGTGCAGACGCATACATGGTATTGTACAACAAAATGTGGGCGATAGCTGTGACACCAGTGGACTGGTATCTCATCTGCCGCAGAAATCAGAAGCTCTCAATTATAATAGTTCCCGCACAAATTCCCAATTATGTCCTCGAACTAATGTCAAACTTATCTATGATTTCAACCATGGTTATGGCTAGGGAAAAGGGAGTAAATTTAGTGTACCAGCTTTTTGCTAGTAACGAAAATCTGCACAACCCGTTCAGGAAGTTTATTCCCCATAGGATGAAGACAATACCTGAGATATATAAGCTTTTCTGACAATTACCATTCCTAAAAAGCGGTCTTAGATAATTCTCATCGAAGCTCAGAATAGAGTGGAGTGTGTTGTTTTCGAAAATGCCATTCTGTTATAAGCATAGCAGGCCGTCTTCTGAACAGTGCTTCTAACTACAGGGTCCCTCTCACATACCTCGGACCGTTTTGGCAGCTAAGAATACATTGTTTCGGTACACTCCATATTCGTTTTCCGAAACTTTATTTTAATGCACAGTTTGACGATCCGAATCAGACGCCTCGCAGAGCAAAGGAGGACCTTTCTTGCCGTAACGGCAAGAAAGAACAATTATTATCAGTATGCCCGTGTAACGCTGGGCCTGTGACCGAAAAAAGCCAAAGGTCGCTGGGTTAAGCCTCGCCAACGGAACACATAACATACTAGCCAACAAGTGTAATTAAATTAAGAGATAACAATGCCATTTGACTATCAGCCAGGAATAGGAAATAGAATAAGTGCATTAAGCTACCTTCTTGAGAAGCTAACATTAGCGAAATTCTAATGATACGAGGGCAGCCGCCTAGAATATTCACAGGTACACAGCTCTACGCGTATGCACATTCGTAAACAAATACATATGCGAGTGTTCTCGTCCACAGGAATCACAGTTCTCCTAGCCGTTCCCGTCTCCTGTAAACAATCCAAGCCTTTTGCTACCCTAGCTCATCTGCCAATGGCAGTCGCAGGGCGACTCGTGTTTGTCGTACGAAACCCGTCATAGAAAATCATTGTCCTATTGCCACTCTGTTCGGGGGCTTTGCCTCAATTCTACCGCCATTGGCCACTTTTATCCTTACCGTTTGTATTTCCCCGTTTACTTCACTAATTTGCTCTTTCTCCGCCCGGTCGAAGCTTTCCCGTCTGTTTGGCGAACGACAGCAAGAAGCGAGCGTCCAGCCGTGTTACACACCTCTTGAACTTCTACAACAAAGAAACGACCGGCGCCACGCTGTTGTGTCGTCTCCGGTGCTACCAATGAGAGGCGAAACGAGTGGTGAGTGGCGGGGTATGCCAGGGGTGTTTTCTTGCGTTTCATTCCTGTCCTATGTATTGCGGTTTGCTGGCGACCGTTGCCTGGCCGTTGATGTTGCCTCGAGTCTCTGGGCGGTTTTGGTGCTGCTCCTGGTAACACTGGTAGGTAACACCGTCGTTGTTACTGCTGTTACTTTGAAACACTTCACAGTGAAGGGACAAACAGGCATCTTAGTCTTTTCGTTTTATAAGAACAGCAACAGTCGAAAACGACCACGGCAGCGAAATGACAATACGTGTTGGAATGGTGGCGAAACGCGACAGGACCTAAAACAAGTCTCGTATGGCTTTGGCGACGATTGAGACGAAGTTGCAGTGGTATAGAGTAGCAAGTGTCGACGCAAGCGCCGCCGCGTTTCCACTACAGATTAAACGGGTAAACGAAAAACGCAGGGTCGAAAAAATTGACGTGTTTTTACATAGAATAAAAAAATAATTGCTACGTAGAAGTCGTGTATCATCAGGACAACCTGCAACATACATGTGCGTAAAGAAAAGGCAACGAAAGGGTACCGCAATTGTGTTCAATCAATTCAAAGAAAACTATTCATCTTAATTAAAATGAGAAAATATAAGCGAAAATAAGATAAAAACGAGCAACAAACAAGAAAGAGACGCGTCAAATGAAAAGCAAGGATGAAGATGTAAGTATAAGCAGTAGAATTCCGCTTTAATATTGTAGCTTCTGCAAACTAAAACGACAACAGTAAACATAGCAAATGTATAAAAAGAAGTAATCTTGAAACTGCTGCACTGCACAAAAGATACGTAGCAGGCAGTATAACGAGGCATTACGTGCATGTGATGGGATCGTTGAGACAGGCCACGAAGTAAAAATCGAACTCTCATCAAGGACAACGTAACAATCCAATTTCCTGTCCGCTCCTATAGGCCATGAGGTACGGGAAGTAGACTATCTAGAAGGACGAACGAGAAGTAAGAGGCCGCGGCCCTGTTCGAACATTATCGCTAAAATAAGGCTAAGCGAGTGAATGAGAAAAGTAGGATGAGCGCTCGTGGAGCCGTGAGGTAACAGGTGGGACAGAGCCTGTTTAATCAAGTCACTAATTTGAACACAACCTTAAATCCCTTATCCCTTTTCGACGCGTACGTTTATATTTAACTAATAACAAAACGACGATGCGTACATGCAAACAGGGTCCTAATATGACGGTAGAGTTCGATTTTTAGTAAATAAGCCATTGGTATCTTACTTCTACTAACGTCTATGTTAGTTTATAGATTTCAGCACGAGGGAATCTGATACCTAACGTCGTATTGTATTTTATTTCTCACAGGAAGCCGGCTGCCAACGCTCATGAAGCCTTCGAACTTGGCAACATAAAGTCCACAATCAGGAACTTGCCAAACACCCAAATCGGGTCCAAAGTATTCGGGTAAGTTGATATTAACTCTTTCTCATAAACGAATACGTTTTACGAGAAATACGTTTTGGAGAAAGTCGTTGCTTATCTCATTCAACTCTAGATTTTTCGAACTATTACTGTATCTAGTCCACTAGCCAATATCGCTTTAATAACGTCAATAGTATGGCACAAAGCCGACTAAATACTTTTTCATTGGCAGAAGATAGTTTGTTTAAAAGGAACAACACATTCTCCCGTTTCCTAATTATTGCCGATCTCTTGCACAGCTCGTTGCCAGGATAGTCTCTTCATGGGGCCGCTTATGGTCTCCGTGTGCCGGGCCGACATGTACGTACGTCTAAGCTAAAGCTTAAGTAGACAACCGTTCCTATGCTTTGGCGGAAATTCTTCGTTCGCTTCCTCCCCTGGATACACTTGCCGATGAGTGAGGCCATCAGACATTTTGCTCTAAGGGTGGCCGCACCTCCGTCTATGCCCTGTGGTAAACCTTGGCGGGTAAGCAGTCGTCTCTTTTTATTTGCTGCTGCTAGTACGACCGCTTAGAGCCGGCTCCGCTCCTCCTTTCACAACGCTGTCTCCTGTCTTCTGCTTACTTACGCGAATATCTCTATCAACCAGACGCCGTGCACTCAAAGAGAATCCTCAATAAGGCTGCATTCCAATCTCTTGGACCAAGGCCAAGCCGCGGTAGGATGGCAGGCGACAGGCCCAGGAATCCCAGAACTTTGTCGCCTGTGAAGTTGTACAGCATTCTCTGTGCCGCTGACTGCGCTGACGATGCTGTCGATGCTACCGCCGTAGTGACGACGAGTCGGTTGAGAGAAGGGACCATTTAAGGCTATTGTACACCCCCTCGATTAATCCTGCCAATCCTCGGGAACAATAATAGTGTTCATGATGTACCCCCTATTCAGTATTGCCGCCGTAGACAGTCAATCACATACGAGAGACCACAAACAAACGAGCATTAGCAACAACGATAACGAGGAGAAACAGCAAGGAGAAAGTATTTGGACGAACACAATTAAATCACAACGAGAAAACGCAGAAATATTTGGTGCCGACTTTTGTCAATGCGGAAACTTGCCCCGACGCAAGAAGCTGACTCGAACTTGATACTGCAGTGGATTCGACAACCAGCACCATAAGACAATAATTAAACTTTTTATTTACTATGAAATTAAGCAAAGACCACGTCTATACACGCACATGTTGCCCCTCTTAGCAAGCATCGTTCGTGAAGCATTTTTAATCAAATATCAGTCATGGTACTCTAGTGACTGGCTCAAGAGAACGAGGTAGACAATAAATTACTTACTGAAAAACTGTATATATATAGCTTTGATATGCACTGAAGGTTTCACGACAGGCACACGTATAGGCTCCGGCAGTCGGGCTAAATCTACGCACAGAAATCATGAGGCATTCTGATCAACTCGCAAGAACGTGGGCTTTGACTATTTTCCGTAAATCGTACACCAAGCAGCTAAGGTGACTGAGACACAGCCAGGTCGGGAAAAGGCACAAAAGGAAGAGATACAAGCATGGTAAGATTGCACTGGTAAGACGAGATAATTACGCCCCTGTGTTACACGTGTCGCCAGGCAGCGCAGTGTCATGCGCATAACTTTCGAAATACTGCAAAGGAAAGTGCACTTGAAACGAGACCAATTTCGAATATAGCACGACTACAGGTTGGGATAATGCAATTGAGCGTCAAACGTAACTATACAGTGAACTATAATTGAGAACTTCAGTAACACGGAAAAGCTACTGAACCTTGGATGGGGACTTAACCTAACGTTTCATAATTGTAAGTCCGGTGCTCTATCCATCCCCCTAGACCCCTAAGACCCCTAAGCATTGTGCCGCGCGCACCCATATTAACGATAAAGTACCTTCAAGCAGTTGCTGTGGTAAGTGCGTTCTTCTTTTACTGAAATCAGATAAGACTTGTTTCGTTTTTCTCAAAGTGCATCCTGCACTACAATTCCAGTATAAACGTAATTACAAGCGTGCGCAAAGAAGACCGTGAACGAGTTAGCTTGAGTTGTTATGCTATTTATATATGACCGAAATCCTCGACCCGAGCTCTTTAAGAGCCGAAAACAGAGTAGTTCGAAGTAAACATCGCTGATGAAACTGTTCCTTTGTAAACACATAGCATCTTAAGCAAAGCGAATTAGGCCAAGGCTGGTTGGTATCATAGAAAGCTTGCGCAACAGCCATGTTTCTTTCGTTCCATAGGTGTCATGAACCATATTGTAACCTCATTAAATAGCTACACTTTTATGTCTCATGGCGGAGCTAGTTAGCCGTTCATGTTGAATGTATTATAAGTTTCCTGGTGATAAACTTGTTATTTGTTATTACGTAATGATATTCGCCATAATTACCAAAATGTTGTCCGTCTAAATCGGAACAAATACTTTCAAACATGGAGCCATTTCAACGAAGGCAATTCGACGAAGTACTATTTGCGTTAATAGCTCATTGTAATTGCCATTCACCAGCGTATTTCAAATCCAAGACCAGATCCAAAGAACACGTCGACCTTGACCTATTGTTGGAAAGCTTATTACTATTGCGCGCTCGCTGCTGCAAATGGCAGACAGAATAAGACTGCAGTTATCATTGCTGGGCAGATTCGTTTAGCAAGCCACTGTAACGTGGGTCCTAACAAAAGCAACAACGAATGTACACGGTAGACCGGATCGCTGTCGTCCGTCGATATAGCAGTTGATCGCTCCAACGTCTCAGTCACCCGCTGCCCTATGCAACTTTCAGGCTTAGTGCCGGACGGAGTGGCACGCTCAGCCTGGGACTCGAGGAATGTTCGGTCCAAGTTAAAACGAGACTCTTTTCATAAATACTAAAATGATATTTTTCTTGTTTTTGTCTCGCTCTCTCTCACCGTACTCGCGGAGACTCGAGCACGAGAGACGCAATGCGTTTTTTTTTTTGTATGGCCGATGAATAGGACCACGGCCGGCCAAAGCAGGCCGGAGACACATGTCCTGCCATGGACAGCTAATGGACGACTCACAAAGGCAGCAGTACTCGCGAATGGAACGAGCTCCAGCTCACGCGAGCAGGAGACCCGGAAACCTTTTACATTAGGACTCCACTTCTGGAATACAACTGGATTGAACCGCTCGAGTTTTAATTTCTATCCGCTAGAATATTTACTTACTTTTATGCTGTTTTTCTCCGGCAGCTAGACTGCTGACGACACATCGCTAACCGACTTAATATTAGAACTGAGCAGCAAATTGGGTTAGACTTTATTCACTTGGCAAGTTTGTTTACCAGGCATATGGTAAGAATCTAGCGTAACGCTATTGCGCCATTGTGAAACAAAATTTCCTACCACCCATACCATTCGCATGGCTATAGCTCTCGCTTCACGAAAAGCTGATATTTCTTTGTTGTAAGGCGAATTTATTTCAAGCAGCTGTAATTCACGTTGCGATCTACCACTTCAGGCTAATTAAGGAACATCGCTTCTTGCGATTACTCGTACGATGAGGTTCGTTTCAGTAGTTGCAGGGAGAGAGTATATTTGGCCTGATTTTATAAATATCTCTTTGTTCACTACAAATAATCTCACTCGCGATAATGACATTAATACGTAGTCTTGGTTGTGTCTTTTTTATCGACGCTGAATATCCTTGTATGACCGTTCATTGATATATGTAGGATGTGTGCGTATTCCCATCTGAGCGAAATGGCTGCAGCGAGAAAAACTAAACAAAGAGATACAGCGGCAAAATGATAGGCAGAAAGCGACTTGCGAGAGAGACCCGAAAAGTACAAATAGCGATCCTCAGGGAGCTTCCCAAAGGACGTCTTGCAACGATAACAGAATCGGCGGGACAGGATAAAAGTGGAACAGAAAAATCGAAAGAGAGAAATCAACCATCAGATGAAACAATAAAATAGCAAAGAATAGTCTCATGGAAGCTAGCCGAACAACTAAAACTCGAGCAGCGAAGCGCCAGTTGAGGCGCACGAAGGCCACTCGCCCCAGGCTTTCCCATTCTCCCTAAAACCCAGCTACGATGTACTGACTGCATCCTTCCTGTATCACCTTCCAAAATCTAGGGAAGACTGATGGAGTTTTAATGCGAGACGACAGCATGTAAAACGAACTTAGCTTGGAAGAGGAGGGAGAATCCGATGGGCGGGAACATACAATATTTCTATCGAGACCTCCAGCTTTGGCTAGGGAGTTCCATGGGGCTCGATTCGCCCGGTCCTTGCTGCGCCCTCCTATACCATTGTCGAAACGTATGAACGGAACAAAAGCCAGAACAGCAAAGAGTGAGCCGGGTATACTTCGCCTCTGCCAGGCGCATAGACACCGATACAAAGGGATAAATCAAGGCTGCCAACATCAATGCACTGGATAGAATGTAACACACTGATCTCAACACCCCGAGGTGTAACGATCCAGGCATAAGCGACACACGTACATAGTGAGAGCTGGTGACGCTGTGAAGTGAAACGGCGGCAGGGGGTAAGAGTCGGCGTACCGAGCTTACAGCTGTCAGGAAATGTTTCGCGGAAGCAAACAAGTATAAATGTCCAACGCGAAAGATGGACAGAGAAAGATTGTCTCTAAATTACCCTTCCCATGTGTGTGCAAGAGACAGCGTCTCAAGCTTTACCCGAGTTTCCTCTATGTATACCAGTGGAGAGTTGCGATATCGAAGCTGTACACAGGTGTACATACGCTATTGAGCGTAACAATAAAACGCTAGATATTCGATTGCAAGAGGAGTTAAGTTCAAGGCCACCAGATAACTGAGCAAAGGATCAAGCTGTAAGGATTCTATGTTCGCGTCTGGATGCTCAATATTACCTAAATGGATAATAAATTATAGTATTTTCCAGCACTCTTCTGCATTTCCAGCATATCTATTAGCTAATAAATATCAATTCTGCAACATTTTTATTACTTTTTTTTTTTCTCATTGTATCGTTAGTGCGTCTAATAGAAAAACATGAGGAAAGCTCGATAGTATTTCGAAATGCAAAATCGATTTGAATCTGGCATCTCTTTAAGGGTATTTAAGAATATTTCCCGTTATTAGCTGTACGTTTTTCAATTGGTAAGCATAAAACCGTTGTTTTTAATGTCACGTAAGAACTATTTGGCTGCCATTATCGAATTGGAGAAATATCTCTTACCTAAATGGACCTTAAAATGTATCAATCTCGACGATTGGGCAGCTAACAATTACTCTTTCATTCTGTTCCTTCAGAGATATACTCAATATTTGTACTGACCCTTTAAATATTCCGCAGAATTTTGGAGCAGGAACCTATTTATGGGGTCCTTCTTCTTCTAAAGTATATTGCTAAGGTTAGGGTCGGTACTGTCATATAGTTGATAAGTCTCAACCCATGACCTATCAAAATTGCCATCAGGGGCAAATTTTTGTAAAAACGTCAACAGCTTGTATTTTACATAATATTCATCCAAAACATTACGCTACTGCGCAAAAGTCGATCCGTACTTTAATTGTATAGTACAGTTAGTTAGACAATACTGGCCTTAATGGGAGCACTAGATATATGCATAATTAACAGATCACGAAAAATGGAGGCCTATGGGCTTTTGTATAGTCTTAGGCTTCAAAGAGACCTTAAGAGACCATCGGAGTGCCATATCTACAGCGGACCTCAGCAGATCATGTCTCGTGAATATCATTTAAACACCTCTTCCTGATGTGCTAGTTCATTAGGGAATACCCACCTCGTTAAAGTTCCAATAATAGAAGTACCACGAGGAAACACGCACGACTGATCGTTGTCTCTTGTTGGACTTGTTTGTTTCTAATAATCACCGTCTATATCAATGTTTACTCAATAGTAAGCATTATATAAGCTTCGAGAGGCAATGTATTCTACTTATAAAAATCCCTACTAAGAATGTATCTAAGAGTTCATGTATTCACTTACTAGTTTTACTCACTCACTATTTGCTCTGCATACAAATAAAACCCAACAAAAAGACGAAATTACAACTTCATCCCCAAAGTTAATTGCTCCTTTAGGTACACTGAACAACAGCTGTCCAGTACCATTACCAATACAGGTTAAGTCAACATACAACAAAAATTATGACCTTTTTTCCAATTCGTGGATTATAGCTTCTTCAAATACGCGTGTTCTGTCAATAGCGAGATATTGAATTTTATCTGTACTTATCACTTGAATGGCTGCTTCTTTATATGCTCCGGAATATCATAAATTCCGTTCTCAATTTTTTCTTTATTTTTTAGTCTATTTGCCTTATTAATTGCAGCAATCATAGCCGATCGTTTTATTATAGACATTTTTTTCTGAAAGGCCATTAGCACCTTAGAGCATATTCGATTCAAGCAACGAACAAGATGTGATCGAAGACGCTAAATGGATTTTAATTTTTCAGAGCTCCTAACAGACTTCCAGTTGCAAAGATACCATCTATCAGTTATATCACATGGTAGTCTTTGCGTGCTTTGTTCCATTTAATCTCACGCTATTTTAACAATCTTCTGCTTGATTCCTGAACCTCAACGAACACCAACAATAGATAGC
Organism: Varroa jacobsoni; assembly: GCF_002532875.2. Classification (NCBI taxonomy): domain Eukaryota; kingdom Metazoa; phylum Arthropoda; class Arachnida; order Mesostigmata; family Varroidae; genus Varroa; species Varroa jacobsoni. Next base: position 81,139 of record NW_019214346.1, on the reverse strand, counting down.
CATCTCTTAGCTACCTAATGCACACGCAGCTACCTAATGCACACGCGCCATCCTAATACGTAACACTGTGAGCTTCAATAAGCTTGAATAGATTTCACGCTGTTTCAGACTTCGGCAGGCAAAAGCACGGCTTCTGTTTTAGTTTCTTTCAACTGTGTTCCCTCTGACCCATTGTTTTCGATCGAAGCTGTGTTTTTATCTTGCGTGCATCTGCGCCTTGCTAGTCTAGACTCACCTGGTGGCTTTTAGACTCTTTGGGGAACTGGCTGATTCTATGCAGCGCTGTGCATGCGCAGGCTGCAAATATACAGGTCAAAAAAGCGGCCACGTCGTTCCTTTCCGCTGGCATGCGGCATGACTCAATGTTACTACCGTTATCATCGCCGTTCTAGCAACAGCAGTAGTAAAAGCGCTCCTTATTTTCTGGCGTTTCCGCTAGAATTGTTGGTATCTGGGCATCAGTTTTCGTTCTCGTTGGGACGAAGGTCTCTCTTGACGCTTGTAAAACGATGAAGGAACCCACTCCACACAGATATAAAGGAACGCAGTATGGGATTTCCAGAGGGCAGCCAGTACGAAAAGAACCGTTGCATAGGGTGGAGATAAAAGTGCTTTTAGTTTGATGGAAGAGTCATGGAGCTAAGATCTCGAGGCAAGGACAGGCAGACGCTAGGCAACCCGAAGGAACAACAAAGGCGGGAGGTTATGGGGAAATCAGGGGCAGTGTTGACGAGTGCTGCCTTTCCTGTATCGGCTACGGTGATGCGAGATGGTGGCCGAGTTTACATCTCCACAATAGATCGAGCAGGCGGGAAACCCAGAGGTGGTAGGAAAGGAAATCCTGGAAAACATCACAACCACTTAATCGACAAAAACGTGTCGTACACTTACTGATGAAGCTGCTGCATCCGCCTGGGATATCAACATGAGGGTTTGCCTTGTTAGCTTTGCGACTATAGAATCAATCTAGTGCTTTAGCCTTTTGAAGTCCCCTTTGATAGTCATAGTATGACTAGATAAGTTCTGTGGATGAATAAACTTATACATTGATTTTCAAGCACAAGAATTACAGCTAGCACTAACGCCTAACTAAGAAAAATATAGGTACGTATCTCTGCGATAGCTTGTATTCGGTAACTTAGATTTGAAATGCCACTTTAGAAACTAAAGCGCAAGGCACCTACTACAGACTTACCATTGTGTATCATTATTTCATGAATTGAAAATATTGTTTTTCTCGTCATTATAGGCAACCTCAGTGGAACGGGCTCACTAAAACCCATATAGAATTTTAACCACGCTAATACGAACGTTAGAAGTTTGCTCCGGCGTCAGAACTGCGTATAGTAATCTAGACCTGGTGACAGATAGAATCTGCCTCCCTGTAGTTGCTATGCGATGCTTTTATGAGTCGTTTGCGTTGTTGTTGCAGTGTAAATATCGGATAAGAATTACTGCTAAGCAAATATCGGCGGTTGACAACGTTGAGAAAGTTGAAGAGCAGTGCGGGGCGGACTGTTGGGAAAATCGAGTCCAAAGGATCGGAGCAATGTCAGACCCTGTCGGCTGAGGAGAATCCCCACACATGAATGCAGACCTCCAGTCTCCCCTAGAACAGTACAGCGATATATTACTCCAACCCCAACAACGATGCCGAATTCGGAGACAATTTCTCGTATACCCAAGATGGCTCATCGTGTGCAGCTCCGAGTGCGCGTTTGTGCGTGTGTTGACAACGAGATGTTTCCTTGTCATAGCCCTATTTGGGGATGTGTACAGTATCTAGGATCTCAGATATCAAGATAATTTCTTACTTTTTCATTCTAGTACTCCCGTAAATTATACATGCTTCCCATGCAATTAAAATTATCAGTCCCATACTTAAAACTGATATACTTGTCTGTGATCCGCGAAATGAATTCTAAGAAAACTAAATCAAGTGTTTATAATAATAATAATAAACAACGCATGCAGAGATACTATTAAGTTGAGGTAACAAAAAAGAAACAAGCTCACCTATGCAATACTCTCACCGATGATTAATATCTCTAGCCTCGCAAATATGTGGAGTGATTGTTTTAAATTCTTCTCCTAAAAAAAATAGCCCTTCCCTATTGAACGTTTTTTTTTTTTTTTTCTATTTAACACTTATATGTTCGACAAGGCGGTGATATTGTCCAGAGGTCGACACAAGCACGAGACGCCACTGCGACCGCTCTAAACAATTGCAATTGAAGCGTTTACAAATATATACCATCGTATGATATACAGTTGTACTGAACGAGAGCCTACCGTTTAAATGTAACGCCTCCGTGTGATTGTAGGGTACAGGTTTATTCTGACGTGCAAAGTAAACCTCATTTCCGCTGGCATTTGCACTAGTAATAGACTTTGTATCCATTAATTACAGCTGCTAGTAAGATCACAAACCTCACCGCCGCTTCTCTCCTACCTCGAAGCGCTCGCTTACTGCAGATGTATATGGGGCCAGAATAAATAAAATAGAGGACTCGCAGGTAGCTCCTTCGCAGACTGCGGCGGGTGGCAACGTCACTTTGTAGATAGGTCGCGCGCCACTGTCGTCCTGCCTTGCAGGCTATTTTGTAAGCTGGTTACCCCGTTCGCAGAAGAGGTGCGCTAGCTATCTGCTTAATGAATGCTCTCACTCGGCTCTGATCCTATCAGACAAAGCAGGAAGAACGGAAAGGACCTTCTTTGTTCGACCCGGGTGTTACTCTCCTCGATAAGCATTTTGCTTTTCCCGCTTCCGCTCTGGTCGAAACGTAAGTTATCATGATCAAAATGATGACGGCAGCAAAAGTGAAAGAAAAATAAAAGTCATTACGTCGGGTTTGTCTGTATCACGGAGACGATGAACGTTCGCGGTCCATTTAGCATGTAGCATTACATTGACGCTACAAACATATTCACGTTTCAAAAACGGCTTTGTGGCGGATTGCAAAAATATAGACGAGAGATAATCATGTATGGAATAGAGCTCTTTTATAGCCTGAGCTCAAAAAAGAAAAATGGTTCATAGCAGACAAAGCAAACATATGTAATCGGGGATGTATGTTACTGAGTTTCCATATAAAGCAAAAAATAAGATACCATCAAACATACAAAAGCTGCGTTTTCGTATAGTCCTCATAAAGATAAAATCTCTCTTCTTCCCATCCAAAACCGACAGACCTAACCAGTGAGCTGCGGTACACGGTTAGTCTATTGAAAAATGGCATGTTGCTAATATTCTGTTTCAGAATGGAGTATATCAACTAACTGTGATCACCCTTCCTATAAAAATCCCGCCGATACCCGTCATAATTCGTGTTGTTTCCATATGACACTGGCGGCGAGGATGTATTATTTCATCGGAATGTACTCCACTTTATTCAACCTCTCGTCCTATTCGAGCTTTTTTTTTTTTCTAGATGTTCTACACATAAAACACATTCTGCCTACAAGTTCAATTTTGTATAGGAGTCACCAAATAGAAGGCGCCGTACTATTTGCCATATTTTTGAAGTTCTTTCGTACTTTGAGTGCCTGAATGAGTACTGTTCGCATGTTACCCATCGTCGGATATTTCGCGTCGGTCACAAACAACGGAGAAGGCTTCGATGGCTAGAAGAAAAAACAGGCTAATATTTAGGAGGCACGCGAAGCGCCCATTTGAATCGATCTCTGGCAGGAGTAGCATTCAGAAAGTAACCGTCTCCCACCTCGTTGTCTATCCGATCGCGTCCATTGGATGATGCGTTGGTGATGGCACCCTAGTGATGTCCTTTTCGCCCATCCGCACTCGAGGAGTCCTTCGCGCCAGTCGATTAGTCCTTTTGGCCTAGGCAAAGTATCTGCGAGTCATCATCGTATCCAGCTCTTTATAAAACAGACGACATCCATATTCTATCTAGACTAACATGTCACTTAACTATCGGCTAATAGTTCTAACTGGAAACGAACATTTCGAGTCAATGTATAATGTAATTTTTATTATAATAAGATAATTTTTTGTTGTACATACGTAAATATGTGTGATTATATATATACGAGTCGAAAATTCATAAAAACATATCATGTCAAGCTACAAGGACTAAGTAGTCGTAAGGCTGATGTGCGTCGTTGCTTGGAAGTTTTGTTAAAAGAAAAAAACTTATTAAAAAGAAGATTCGGACAACTGTTCCAACGATCGCCACTCATATCCATTTAAGCAGCTGTAAAACATCACTATAAGTTATCGAACTTCAAGCTAAAACGTACAGCCTCCAGCCATTTTGCATACGATAATTTACTCTAAGATCAATAATATATTTTGTCGTGCTGTTCTACTGATTATGTCGTATCTGAATAAATCTTAGACTCTGTTCGATCAATAAATTATTTTCTTTTGAGGCTTCGTCAAAATATCGATGTGCAGACCCAGTTATTTTCGATCAATTTCAGGTGATAATAATCGACGACAAGGCTTTGTAAATATATTTTCAAACAAGCGATTATTTCAGAATTTTACCGAACAACTTAGAAGAAGAGATACTTAAGATTCTATAATCATTTTCTTACATAAATCGGGCGCAATTGCAAGAGTTTCACTAATTTAACTTTAACTTTCAACTTGCACAAGCAGAAAAGGTCCAACGAGGTTAAAATATATGAACGGGAAATGTGTGCCGCGTGAAAATTCGTGCATTCGCCGAAGATCTTTTTCAGTAACTTCAACGCTTCGCGTATGCGATGGCGTCTCATTAGAACCACACAGGTCAAACATACGCAGCTGGGTTAACAGAATTTCTTCTAACATATTTCCGTAAGAAGAACCATCAACAGAAAAAAAACTTCAATGGCACCCACAGTTAAGATTTCACACGATAGCGTTGTTCGTGAATGGAATGGGGCTTTCGGATACGGCAGTTTTGTCTACTCGGTGATCTATACTACCACCAAATCGACCAAAAAAGCTTATTTTTACAGTCACGTTGCGGCTGTGCCACTGTCCGAGAACTCTGTCTTTAACGTATTTTATGTAACTCTTGAGTGGTTAGTCATTCTAGTCGAAACGTCTTCACGATACGCCTACGAGGTTTGCGATACGCGCCGGATTTTCATACTGCAACAATTGCACATATGGGATAACGGCGTTTGAGAAAATTTAAGGCTCTCTCGTAGCGTGAAGTAGAGATAGAATCTGGGGGGGGGGGGGGGAATTAAATTTGCACGTGAAACCTGTATTCTAGGCAATTTTCGCCTCGTCCATTCGGCCTTGCAATTAATGGACACCGTAGTCAATAGATGGGGTTGAGTGGAGGCTATTCTATCATGTGGTCTAAACAGACCCACGAAAATACGTTTATATTCGAAAACCTTCAATTGAATACAACTATGTCGTCGGTCCATATAGCCCTTGGACTATATGAGCGCTAATGATACAACAAAGCTAAAGGATGCATGAAAATAACTGTGGCTAGAGATTCTGCCGAGCTAAGCAGGTTACGGTTTATCTACTATAAGTCCATATGTGGCTCTACTAGGTAGTCTGCGGTCTTAAATATTTACACATCTCTGAGTTGTACAAGTGTTCAACAAGTTATTTAGAAAACTGAATTTTTTCCATAATATACAAAAAACGCATCATATATATATATATATATCCGTACCGAAGGCACCTCGATTACTTCCGTAATCCAAAAATGTATTGATCAGTTATGAATCATATAATAATAAATATAATAAGAATAAAATGTCTCAACGTAGCCAGTGAACGGTGGCCGTTGTTATGAAAATGACATATTTCCATCTGGTCAGAAAAATAGGTACTTTATACAGTGAGGCACTCGATAATTAGTGGGACTCTGGTTCGTTTTGCCGCTGTCATAAGAGACAAGTGGCGTACAATGTTTTCATATTTGTCTATAAGGTTTAGGTACACGACCTGGCGATTTAGCTTTGAGCTCGAGCACAAGCACGCTTAATTTTCTGATACGTTCGCCTAGAGCAACGCTGACAGCAATAACAAACATAAAAATCAAACTACGAATGGTAATTCAACTTCAGTTTAATGAACACATAATTAATTTAGCTAAGTGTCCTGTATTTATAAGAGTTTTATAATGAGAAATTACGAGACCTTAGCTTGCACAAATCAACCGTTTGCTCTAAACTACTCTATTGCCCTCTAACGTGAACGCTTATCTATATCAATCCTAGGCATGTATATGTATTGGAAAACTTTTTTTTTTTTTTGAAGAACCTTGCTCGCCTGACTCAGAGATGATTGAGGGTGTCCACCATTCATTCTTCGGCCTCCGAATAACCGATGTACATATGCGTTTGATTAAGTTCAGCCTCAAAAATTTCCCTTTTTATATTAGACCAAATGCTCAGTTGCAGTTTAATTCAGCCGAAGGAGATAGTTCCAGCTGAGCCCGAAGCTAATATGTCTGGATGGAGAATACCCAATCCGGATGATTGCACGAAAAGGACGTTCGCGCTAATCTCGCATGCAGTGCCTATGATGTTGAAGATGAATGTCTTGTAATCGTATTGTACGTACAATGCCCCTCCTATTGCAAATCTTTCCTCTGACATGAGGAAACTTCAATTGTAAAGTTACAAAAAATGATTAGGGAGCATAGCTGGTCCATCAGCTACAGCGTCATTAATTATCCATCTAAAAAAACTTCGCCAGCACACTTTCTTCCACATTGTACTGAATACAAGTTGAAGCTCATGTCGCTTTAAGTTCGTCGCATTAACAATTTAAGTTCGTCGTAAAAAACAGCTCAGAAGTGTCAAGTTTGATTGGCTTGATGTACCAGACTCGAACTGGCATAAATAAGAGTAGGCATCGTCGAACCAAATTCTGCTCACGCTTCTCCAAAACCCTTTGTACTGTGAAGGTGCCAACTATCGACTGAGGTTACTTTCTAGCACTGAAGTGCATCGTTACACGGTAACCTAGCTCGCTCCGATTGTTCTTATCCCTTCGGGTTAAAGTTTATTGGCCCGTGTGCTTAATTTAGAAGCTTGTAATTGCGATACATCCGTAACATTTGGCATTACATCAATACATTTAACTATTTTAAACACGATCTATCTACTAAATGAAGACGCTGTCGGATCTTACCGAATTCACTCCGCAGACCTGCACACTTATCAGTTGACCCAGATCATTCTATTTTTCGACATAGCTCTAAGACTACCCGTTATCGCCTTATTCCGCGTATACGCATCAACTAGTTATAAACAGCCTCTGAGTTATTGCTACACCCTGTATCCTCGCTAATTCAACTGAACGTTTGCATTTTAGGAAATTGACGAAGTTATTCAGATCTATCAATCATACCTTACCACAGCAAAACCATGGTATTTTTCCTGGTCATCACCTTATCGCTATTCCAAACGGTACTTGTAAATTGACCAGAAATTAAAGAGTATCAGTGTTGTTGCATTGTTTCCTGGCCCCTCGGTCCATTGTCTACGGCAGGTATGTTCCCGGTCCGCTGGACGACCTACACGTCCAGTTAGGGGGTTTCCTGCACGACGCTAGCTAGCTAGCTGATCGACGACCGGTTCGTGTCCTGCTACAGCTTTCCGAGGTCAAACAGGCCTTAGTTGTCTCATAGAAGGAAATGATCTAATGAAACAGTCTTAAGAGAACGATAAATCACCATGATTACATATACTTAGTGGACGCGGTCGCTGAGCCATTTCTGTAACAGCCTTCGCTCCGGCACTAGGTTCGTCTCTTTTCGCAAGCTAGTATTATGTTTTTATTGTTGTCAAATTTACATCAAGTCGAAACGCCCCACTCGGTCTCGTAGCTACGCAATGGTGTCGATCGTGTAGGTATAAATGGTATATGAAACTCCTTGATAGCACTTTAGGAAATTTGTGTCGGTACGTGACAACTGAATTGATTTCGTTTACCGTTTGATGCTAATTCCCGCTGAGCTCGACTGCTGGGTTGATCCTCAATAAACACTGCTTTTGTTGAAACCTTAAATGGAGCTTTACTTATTGTACGTGATTCTATCCGTTGAGGATGGTCACTCTAGCGATGACCAGAAGTGTAGCTAACACAGCGCACTGCGCGTCCAGTTACGCAATTCCCATCAATAACTTAACTATAGTAATGATTACGATCACGCAGGCCAACACTGTCATTATCCCATAGCTCTGTCCAATCTCTTTCTGCCGCCGTTATTGGCTTACCGTAGTTCCTTATTAAAATAGATAAAAAAAAAAAGGTTTATTTAAGATTTCGTTCATTTTCAGGCGTTTGCTGAGTTCATGAACCACATACTTATACACTGATAGCAAGCCTGATAACATCATGATAGCTCCCATTGGCCATAGTACGACAATGTTACTTCCTATGTCCTAATGCTGAATAGTCTCGTCTTTGGCCTGCACACACGGCTGCAGTTCTTCAGCCAGTACATTCACGTTCTATGTGTAACAGTATTCGTCCGAAAAATGATCCTTTCACTTCCCATAAACGACAGGCCGAACTCCGTGGTTTACATATCGAAGATGCGCCACGACATTTTCGTCGAAAAAACTGCGTAATTTCTTTCTGCTATTCACTGATTAATAGTGAGACTTGCTCCGGAAATCGTTAATCATCCCTGGCAATTCTTCCTCCGCCCTATCAGAATTCCCGAGCGGCGCTGCAGTATGCACGGCTATACTTCTGGTTGACCATCTGAGCAGGTCGTATCTTTGGACCTTCCCGCCATTTTTTCCGTGAAGCTTATATTATCATCCTTGCTCGGAATGCCACCGTCATCGCGTCCGGCGTCCATTGTTACATCTCGTTTATCTTGTATATCAAATCACTGTCTCTTCCACGCAACCACACACATGCACCCATGCTCTGCTTATCATTCTTATGCAACTGTGTTATGTGGTCATTCTAACTTCAACAGCGGACATTCTTTTTTGTCAATGACCGTTTCATTTCTCGATCGCCACGCTCGTGGGTTAATAGCTAGAAAGGTATACGATAGCAGTTTGTCTAAATTGGGTCGACTGACCTGGTTGGGTCTGACGTGAACAGTACTAAGCATCGTGGGACACAATTCAATCTGGGACATCAACTCCTCTACCAATAGCATTCGCTCTGAGTCCATCTTTCTGCTCGTTTTTCGAGCGCCCTTTACATTCAATCCAATTTTACCTTGAAAGCATCTCACACATCGCAAACCTCGACAACGGACGGTCGGCCGTGCCTACCTAAAGCCAGACGTTGCTGTGGCGTTACGTGAGAATTACTGCTCTAAGCAAATGTCTTTCCGATCCTGCTGTCGCGACTCCTTTGAATATTTGCATATGTGCCTGTGTGTGAAAGAACGATCGACGAAAGGAATGGCCTGTTTGAGTAAACGAACAGTCTGCTGGCAGTGGTAAAGCAGTACCGATAACGTGCACCGCATCCTTAGATTGACTCTGCTTAGTTAGTGTGGTACATATATGCGCGTGGGCGCAATGTAACCGATGACTCTTCAAGTCAATATAAGTAGCTTGTGACAATCGTCTAGAAAATAGTGACAGGTTGTCCATATGTAGAAACTACAATTGGAAAGACAACATTAAGCTTTAGATGCTGCATTGAAAATTGAACTAAATTTCTTACGCTGGGCAAAATTCTGCCTAAAAAAATCGTTGAGGAGTTGTGCGTATACCTAATATAGCCTCGGGTCCATGTGTACCTTGCTTGTGTATCTTAAGGGCAAAGTTAAGGGCAGCCAGAGATGGAAAGTCAACTGGAAAGGGACGCCATACCGTGTTGATGCATAGCGTATTGCCCACTTGGATAGGTGGACAATGACTTCGGCGACCATTTTTTGCCCTGCTAGCGAAGGCCTTCACAAGAGTTTGCTCCACTGACGGAGCCAGTAGACCTAACGAGTCAGCGTATTGTCATTGCATTTATGCGGTACCTATACAAATATTCGGTGCGCGTTCTTGCTGATGTGGATACTCCAGTAATTCAGTTAAGCATACGAAGGTGACGATATAACCGATTTTATCAAAACGAAGACTAGCTTTGCGAGGTAAGATATTGGCAAGGCAGTGATTTTCCTCTGTCCTGTCCGTTAAACCATCGTGAGCCAGATCGATTTCAGTGACGATTCGTCTAAAAATTGGTAGAAAAATCTGTTGCATGTTTGTGCAATGTCAGCTAAAAAACGTAATTATATTGACGTATAATGATAAGCCTTTAACCTATTATTATCTCAAGATATGTAGAAATAACATAGACACACCACATTACCGATTGAATATTTATTCCCACCATTTGACGGGCACTGTCCGACAATCTGATAGACATACGGGCATAGTACACGATATTTCGATTTGAATTTTATTGGATATAGTAGAATTTAGACCGGATAAGGATTCGCTCTGCCCTGCGCGCAGTTGGTCCCTAGCAAACTCCGAAGACGCTTTCGTTTTTGTTTATTATCTTACATCCGGTCGATTCGGTCAGAACAACAATGAGCTTGCACATTCTGTGCAGAGCGGTACTGGAGTAAATGCTGGATACGACAATATATCCACACAAACATTTCTTGTTGCTCAGCTGTACGTCTTATCCGTAAGGCCACCCGAAGGCTACTTTAGTTAATGTCTACGACTGTGGACATTCTATCTGTTATCACCTTATCTATAGAATTTCTATTTAACTTTCATAGTAGGTCGGCGACTACCTAGGTGGTTATATAGTCTTGAAACAAGGCCGCTGTAGCAAGTAGTAGTAGAAGTGACGAATTCCAGGGAGTCTTCCACCTTTCTCTTCTTTGCATTCTTTGCACCGAAAATCTGACCACACTGCGCAAATTCATCAGGGAAAGAGAAGCAGACGTGTCCACTCAATGGGAGTTAGCGTGACAGGGGATCGGAGTTAAAGCGGCGGTGAAACGAGAAGGAAGCCATAGAGGCTCCAGTAGTCTAGGCGGAAATCTCGACGGAAATGCTGAGATCAGCCAATCAGACATAAGTGGCTGTCGGGAACGCGGAAGATGTAGGGAGGAAAAGACTATGTAGGGATATGCCGGCAGCTTTGCCCCTGAGGGCTGAGCGACTTCCGATCTAGCGGCGGACTAAAGCTTGAGTGCCACTGGTTTTGGAAAAGAGACTCGAAAAAGTGCTGGAGCGCGAGAGTAGATTTAGGGGGTTAGCCCTAACTAGCGAAGTTGGGGCGCAACAACATCGACTTGAGCAGTAAGTGCCAGTTAAAGGCCTAGCCTACCTTGGTCTGACCAGTATAATAGAGCGGTAAAGAAGTAACTTTATTGGACTTAACATGCGGTATGATTTTAGAATCGTACAGAACTTGACCGTACGTGCATCAAAGTTCATATAGACAAATGTTGCCAGCTGGGCGATTGAGTTTCCGTGATAATGTTAAGGCAATATATCTATCAACTAAATTTAGAGATCCCAATCAAAAACCGGGCGTAGTTAAATTTTGTTCGGCATTAAAAAGATTTAGTCGTCTGTGGTATTGCTTAGCTGGACGATACAGTGAAATATAACGAAGATTAAGGATAAGTGAAGTTATTCTAAAATGGTGCATCGTAGGCTAACATTTTTAATACGAACAAACCTATAGTTATTCATTCACGCGCTTTGACTATTATACTGTACCCCCAGATTTTCAGAGAATGATCCGTAACAAGAATATTTCTGAGGATTCATTTGTCTGACCTATTTAAACTAGGATCAAATTGTAACACATTCATACGCTAATTAAAGAATGTCTCCGTAAATTACTGAATTGAAATTAAGAAAATTCCAAGCTGTTGGAGATCCAAGCTGGAGCAAAAGGTAACTATCTATGCTTTAGGCTATTTTTAGCTCGTGTTAGTGGCGAACGTCCTTTAGGACCTTTATATTCCTCGAATTCATACCACTGACCTTTGAACCCAGAAAATTTTCAAACAAAAAAAGCAATTAAAAATTCAGACACATGTAAGTGGATTTATCAAACTACAAAGATGACAAACTTTGATTCCCACCTCTTAATCGATGCTTGTGGCCTGGAGACGTAGCTGTAAATGACGAGTCCTCGTTGATGCTATGGTCGTCCAGCCCCGCAGAAGCCACAGTCTTTTTTTTTTTAGATCATTTGACAACATAGAAACAAGGCAATGAAGTGCGATAGTTGCAAGCATGCTGGTGTTGAACATTCAATCAATGTTCAAATATACCCAGATCCGACCCATCCATCTTTTTAAAAAGTCGCAGTAGCTTTTTCCGTTTGCCGTTGTTTCCCATTAAACTTTCAGCAGCCAAGTGGCAGTGGTACGCGTGTGCTTTCTAACCGGAATGCTAATACGTTTAGGTTCTGTTCCTTAGCTTTCGATCACTGTAATTTACAATTCGGTGCTAGCTAAAGGCGCTATTCATGTGTAAGGCTCGCACCCTGCGTTGGCCTAAATTCATTACTATTGTCCCTCTGCAAATCTCAGAGCTAGCCAGGCCGGATGTGGCCACAGTGATAAACTCCAGTGTATTTAGACAGGTGGAATCATACATTCACACGAATAAAATAACTGTGTATACTATAGTGAGCACTGCCTGTATTAGCTATAGATCATACAACTTCGCAGTGTTTGACAAACATTGCATTAATTCAAGCTATGAGGTAACACTTGATCTCTTTTCACAGATCGTTTGCTGGCATTTCGTGACCTGAATAGTCAATTTCTGGTAATACACAACGGATTCAATAAAAGGTTAAAAATTAGAAGTTACTAAATGAATTCCCGTATCGATGAAGATGTCAATCAACAATCAATACCAAACGTGTGGTTTGTTTATGTTCAAGTGCCCGGTCTTCATCACTATGAAAAATTCTCTACATCGAGGAGATTTAGACGTATTTGAAAATGAAATCGAACACTTCTTGATTATTTTTTTTTTTTTTAGTAAAAACCGTGTAGTATACAATACGGTGAAGTATGAGAAACATGCTGTATAATACGCAGCGAATACGGTGTTTGACCTCGGGATGTCTTATACGTATACTGTAGTCCGCCGAAAAATATACCATAAACATACATATAACGATAGAATCTCCTCTTCTTTAGCAGAGTCATATTAAATGCGATGCTATCCCTGAAGTCGTTCCTCCTTTTAGACAAGTGTGCATCCGTACGTGAGCGATCACTACCTTTGAGTTCTTGGAAAACCGCCCGAGGACGAGACATGGCTGAGTTCTGCCGTGGCAGGCCGTGGTGCAGTACCTGAACGGTGAATCTGATGGAGTATGCACACACTAACACAGATATGTCATATGCACCGTCAAGACAGACGCAAGCTCTCGCCGCCAACGTTCCCCGCACACACGTAGCCTCCCATATGAGCATCTTATTGAATTCCCATTATATTACGTGCGCGGCTCGATCTGTCTTCCCGTGCCCTCAGCAGCCTCCTCTCTGTGTTTCATCTAACTTTTACGTCGGGACGTGGTGGCTTATTTTTCCATGTCTCTGCTCTACGCTCGAGCAGAACAGTCGGGTGGGGCGCTATCGATGGGAAGCGGTTGAAGCGCTAGCATTGGCATATTCGCAGATAGCAAGCACGAATAGGTTGAGACGTACGTACATACACATAGTTCTAGCGAAAGAGCCGACGAGTTGTTAGACGCCTAACGGAAGCAGGCGGAAGTGGGCTTCTTCGCCGTTCTTAGCCTGTAGCCATCGGACATTATGAGATTTGCCCAAATACTATTAGCTTAGAGAGAAGCTCTTAGATATCCCCCGGGGGTCCCCCTCCGATGGTGTAGCTAGAGTGCATAGTGGGAGACCTTCGTTGTCTGTCGAAGGGAGCCAAACCATCTGAATGGTGGCCAAATCATCGATTTTGGCTTAGCTCAATAGACGCAATTCCCGAATTAGCCTAAAAGCCAGAGAATGGTAAAAAAAGTGCAAAAAAAGAAGAAAAAAAGCAAAGTGTCTTCCAAAACGTAGGTGAAAGACGTTAATTGTTTTACGGCGAGCAATAAACAAGATTAAGTTTTTTCTACCAGATTGTAAAAGATAGTAGATGAACTGTCAGCCACCGAGGTCCGACAGGATAAACTTGCTGCTAAACGCTAAGTAATCTCGCTGGAAAAAGCAGGCGATTGACAGTATGTTACTTGATGAATAGCATATAAGCAAACATCTGCTTTATGTCTAGATTGGTCTTCCTATTTTGCGATGGAATGTCAACTTTCCAAACGAACTTTGCCATAGATGAAGCTTGACAGTAACTAAGTCTTGCTAGTTATATTTGTCCGAGGTCTTTCGGCGATTCCTAATATCCCGAAAAGCCCATCTTTTTTGTCTCCATAAAAAGAAGACATAGCTTCTAACTTCAGTTTGACTCGCTTGCGAAGCTCACACATCAGAGTGATAACTCGATTAATAGCACCGCCTGCGGCATCGATGCCGTTGTGTGACATATCTGTTGTTACATAGAAAACTATGCATATGACATGATATTGCTATTTGTTAGACAAACCGCAACGATTGACCGCATGATCACAGTTACCTCTTATAAATGCTTGCTTATAATTACAATCGAATGCACTAGCCCTGTACTTAATTATAACACATATACATAACACATTAAGTATTTTATCATATGTCGTCAACGTAAAAAAAGGTTAAATACACATTACCAACAGCACGAGTGTGGTAATTTTTTACCCCGTTTCTATGCACTCTATCGAAAAACGAAAGAACGCTCCGTTTATATCGCTATTCTTCTAAAATACAGCTGCCTTCCCTAACCCTCCGTTATAGATATTGCGAGACTAACTTGATGGCGTCGCTCCAACGCCGTTACCGTCATTGGGAGGCTCGCGTTGCTATGACCACCTACAATGGCGTCGGTCAGATAGCTAGGCACTCAGCAGTCAGATTCGATCGAGTATTGAAGTTTGGTTGGGTCGGTCAGCAGACCGACAGCGCAGCAGGACAACAGGCTGACTGGCCACGGAGGCGCTAGTGGCGAGCGGCTATATAGCAGACGCAATGAGGTCATAGCAGAGGTCTCTTGGTAACGTTGTTGAAAGCATGGTGTAGCAAACGATGGAAAGCTGGCGCGATTTTCCTGTGTACCGCGCCTCTCATTCTCCACACAGTCATGTATACAGATATATAATATATGTAGCGTATATATATGCTACAGGAGATACGAGCGATAAAAGAGAGACAGAGCTGACGGCGAGAAATAGCTTTATCTTTTTTTAGATTAACAGCACACACGCTCAGCATCGTGCTTGCTTCCACGCTCTGCACCGTCTGCCCCATCGGCCTGACCTCGAAAGAAGCCTCCTTTATATATCAGACTGCAGAGGCTACAACATTCCCAAGACGGCATGGCAGAGAGCGTAAATGGAGAAATGTGCGCTTGTTTCTCTTCATGGCTAAGAGGACAAACATTCAACATGTTGCAGCATTCGCTCCCAGTTTTATCCAAGTCAAGCACGCTTGCCGCTCTATAAGCACAGGGCTAAATCAGTTTCATAACCCGCAAATTTTGTTTCCACTTCGACCATCCTTCCCATCGTTAAACCAAGGGCGTCGTTGGGTTGGCAGGGAGGAAATTGCAATAGAACAGACTTTTCCATTATACTTCTATGTATCTCGTCTCCTATTGTGCGCGTTATCTGGTTGAACTTGAGGTCTACCGCAAGCCAACCCCCAAGCCTTTTGCATGCTTATCCCAAATCAGTGAACCTCCGCCTCCGCATCCGGGAGCGTGCCTGCACTATAGGATGCTTGGAAAAGAATAGTCGTTCGTGCTCTTACGAGTAGCATGAGCAAAAAGTAAGAAAGGACGAACAGAGGATGGATGAGGGTGGGCGTTATACGCATGCACAAAGGGGGCGACATATATACACACGTCATCACGTACATAGTGACGATAAGTAGTTGTCGTCGTCCAGCGATGTTCGTCAGCTCCGAAAGAACACAGTGATTAGGTTTAAGCTGGTGCCTTTGCTTCCATTTTAAAAGATCTTATATGCAAGTGTGTGTGATTCAAAATTCTCTTTCTTGCTCTTACTTCCTTCTGCATCCTTCTAGATGTTTCTTCACCATCGTGCGTCCATTTTATCAAAAGACAGCACCTGTTTCCACTTATAGTTAACTAAGTGGCCATTTGTACAACACAATAATAGAAGCAAAATGTTAGCAAAGCCAAAACATGTGAAGTCTACATGTACACTTCAAAATATAAGCAAGTATAAGTAAAGAAATGTGCTCACCAAGAAAAAGTATAAAAGAAACCTGTGCCTACCGAGTAAGTGTGTGGCTGCGTTGACTCGATACATTAGATGCTAGCAGTTAATCGTATAGCCGTTATCTGTATGAGCGTGGTAAAATATTGCGGTTCACCGTACCATGCTAACTAATCATCGAGGCGCAGTCATAATACACCTTGAGGATTGGAAACAAAAATCGACATCAGCAACAAAGGAACTAACTTTTTCTCCCCCTTTCTGTCCAAAGCTGCCATTGCCTCTTCTGGCATTATCGCCGACGCATCGGCGAAGGAACGTCGAAGTTTCCAAATCAAGACGTCCACCCAAGCACGAGTCCGCCGAGAACAAAGAACTCAAGGAAGACAAAGGGCACCGACAGCGGTAGCATAAATCGTACAAAGAACTGCTATAAAATTCAGTTTAAGCTAATGTATGCGCATGACGAAGAGGGAGGCGATGGCGGAGGAAAGGGCAACGAGGCTCTCGATACTACCGTCGGCATCACCAAGGCTCCAACTGTTATACTATTCGCTGGGGAAGGGGAAGTCGACAGGAGCAGAGAATGGATAGAAGACTACTTGAGCTAGCATATTGCAAAGAGCCGAGTAGGTCCCTAGGATACATCTTGCAGTTCTGCTTGTCCCGTTTCTGAAAATCCCGCAAGCGCCTTAGAACGGCAACGAGCAATGCTACTCAGGAAGGAAGTGTGAGTTGAGACAGAAGAAAGCATGACGATGAAGCCGATGTGGTGCCGACTGGGACTGCACCAGGGTTATCTCGACAACGTAACTAGGTAGAAACAGAACACTGCAATAAGGATGAGGCGCAGGAGAAAATACTCCGAAGATGCAGCGAAAAGTTCACATATTCCTGTCTAAAGCTTTGCTAAAAGGCTTCCTAGACTAGGCAAAGATGGGGAACAACGAACAAGCGACCACTCTAGCTCCCTATGAACGAGCCATGCATGGGCATAGAATATTTCTCAAGGGACAGTTTTGTCAATGGTTAAAGTGGACATGCACCATTTTCGAGGTAAAACGAGGAAGAGCAAGAACTAAAGTTCAATAGAAAACCCTCTGTACGGAGGTAAGGTCGTTGATTCGACTAGTTTCGTATACTCCTGGATAGGCCTATAGAGGCACGTTTTCATTCAACTTTTAAGTTTATTATAATTAACAAAGTTCGTATTGAATTTAGTTCATGACAGAAAAACGATTTCTATTATAGCTTATCAGACGAAGCAAACGAATTGCTTCTGAGTGAGACTTTATTGAAACAACATCTTGGGCAGCATAATACGAAACGCTATCAAAGTTTAGAACACTTCTTTCTGCAGCTATTTTCTTTTTAAATATGCGTTCTATTGGTCACACGCTTATATGACAATATCTACATTATCCAATGCATCCATAGCAAATACATGCTTGTAAAGTTTTAGATATCGATTTTTATTAGAAATATGCACCGTATAACATTTCAAAGGTTGGATAGCATATGCCATCATTATCGCTGTTGATTTCAGTCGGTTCCGTGGTGACGGCGGCGTGTCAAAATATGGTCAGCTAGATGAGGACGAAGGTGGATATCAAGAGGGTGGTGCGACTGCCCCTGGAGGCTTTGGAGAAACTGGGGGAGTTTCCGGGGCTGGAGAACCTGTTCATTCTGTTGACCACGTGGAAATCGACCATGGACCACGAGATTGGCGAAAGTAAGTATGGCTTGCTTGATGGGATTGGAAACTCACTTATTAGCTTCTTTTTTTGGGCAGTACAGCATTCCTATGCTTATTACAGTGGGTAATCCACCTCGAAGAAGATTTTCCACCGAGCAAAATATGGTCTAAGATGTAAAGGCATCTTGTTTGTATCAAAAATAAGGATTTTTATCGCTTATGAGCCAGCTAGCGAAAAAAGTTTGAATTAAAAAAGCATCGGCATTGATTTTATTGAAAAACGTATTCATTTATATATAATTCTTGCATAATGCCCTTGTAGCAATACATAAGCAATGATTATGCTGCCAATTAGTGCAACGTTAATGTAAATGAACGGATTCAGGTCCAATCAACAGAAATTCTCTTTTTCACTTTACTTCACTTACTTCACTTTACAATTACTTCACTTTATAATATTCGTAGCTCACTACATGGCTTAGTAAGCTAGGTATATTAGCGAAACTAGGAGAAAAGCTTTTATCTAATAATAACTTTGCCAAAACTTTTTCAAATCCGTTGCTCAACAAATAATAGCTTATCATAATTCTGGGCGATAATATCTTCATAATACTACGCCACTATATCACTCTCATAATTAGCTACTCTTATAGTTAGATACAGCGGATAAAATATAGCACAGGTTAGCGGTCAATGAAAATGACACTGACAGCGGTATCAAGAACGCTATACTATACTTGGTTTGGTTCCTCCTATCCTGGAAAGTAGCTGGAAAGAAAAAAGGACAAAGGTAAAAAGCCTTCTGTAATTCCAACCAGTTCCTACCTTCTACTGGTCGGTCGCTTTCTACACCCCGCTGGTGCCCAGACGTAAACGGCTAATCGGCATTCATGAGATCCTTAATCCTTTCAAAGGCCTCTCACACCCAATACAACAAATGGGGCTTTCGACCTAAGAAGCCAGTAGGCAGCCTGCCGGCTCTGCAGCGTTGAGCCATGGCTTTATAAAGTCGACCGAGGCGAGACAGGCCGATCCTAACCCAACATTTCCTCCGCACTCATTGCTCCCTTCGTTCGCCTTCGCCGAAGAGGAAGAACCGCAACTCGCGCATCAGCCCTCTTGCCTGGCGAACTCCTCAGCCAGACCGTTACGACGTGGGCCTACTACCGTGGCCGTAAACAGGTAGGCCCTCCTCAATCAGGCTAGAGTTGAACGGCAAGCCGCGAGCAGTAAAGAGCCGCTTGGCACGCAGCAGGCAAACAGACAGACAGATAGATAGCCGGACTGCGATAGTCGGAGCAGAAATGGCTTTTGGAACACGTAACGATACCGGTGGTCGCGGGAGCTGTAGTTCAAACAGAAGAAGTTAATTGGGGGAAGCTAAGCGGGAAATTCATGGAAGTGCATGAGCACCAGTCAAAAAGAAGCTAACACAGCGGAATAAGGAGCCAGCAGGATGCCGACGGTAGGGAATGAACGCGAACGGCTCGGAAGAGGCCACCACTGGTTCGGCTAGTGCCTTTCACCATCGCTGCAGCAACGGGATCTTCAACAGCTGCAGCTTCTTGACGATGAATGAGCAAAGCGGGCCAAACCACTTACGTGGGGGCGTATATGAAGATTTAGAAGGTGAAGGCGCGAGGCAGTGGTAAGGCTTAAAAAGGGCTTTGTGAGACGAACCTTCATGCCCATGCCCATGCCCATGCCCATGCTTTGCCCCTGCGCTTGTGATTCTCTAAACGAAGAGTTGGCAGGAGCGTTTGTATGAGGAGGCACGTCGAGTGCATTATCTTGCTTGATATGACTGTGCTAGAGACCTTAGCCTTTAAGCGCAGCTTCGATTCATAGTGAATAGCTTTCTTTTCTATAGCAGGAACGCATCAGGTTCATTCGCACTTTGAACCTTAGTTCTTTTAGCCCTTCTACGAAAACTGCTCACGGCAGTCTCCATCTCATAGTAGAGGCCGGAAATAAACTAGCGACTAGAACACCTAGCGAGTAGCGGTGTCTAACGATTCTTAACGATGATAGCAGCTAATGATGAAGAAATAGTGGCCTTTCATGAACGGCTTGTTGTGAGATATGCACAAGGATTATTACGGTTGTAAAATGAATACTTATCTTCTGCTGTTACTACCAGCGCACGTATTTGGAGAAATGGACCGAGTATATGTATGCAAGGAAATAGTCTTAGCCGTATATTTATGTAATAAGGATTCAGACCATTTATTGTTTCTACGCGATCGTGCTTGTCGTCACGCAAATCAAAGATTTTTCACAACACTAACTGAAACGTGCCGTGCTCCTTATTTTTAACTCAATTATTTCACTTGCAGACATATGGAACCAAACTGTCCGTGTGCGCCAAATATGTCGAAACGGATGACGGTAGCTGTACTATCGTCTATTGGATTCCTAATCTCGTTCGGCATACGATGCAATTGGGGTGTTGCTATTGTTCAGATGACCAGTAACACAACAGACGAGGTATCGGCTCAGAAACTTGGGTGAATAGAATAACTATAATCTATCAATATTCAAATATGGTAACAGCTCTCACTGTACTAATGCATTGTACAGCAGCCTATGAGAAATCTATCTAAATACAGGTTCAGGTTTACAGGATCACTTGCTTTTAGCCAAACGACGCTTGACGTCCAATAGACACCCAGAGAACAATACCGCATAAGGAATATATCTCTACTATAGTCGCAGACAGTCAATTATTCAGTGATGCTATTAGCTAGAAATATCGATCAAGACTGAGAACTTCTAAATTTGAAGTTTTGCTTTGCCCTGTTGATTTGTGTCAATAATATCTTTGTCTAATTGTACGCTTTATCACATGGTCTTTGTTTGCTTCTCTTTACATTTCTATGCCGGTTGTGGCTGCCGATGCTTTCCGGTATTGTACTTGGGCTGCCTACCCGATAACTTCACCTGCTTCTTGTGTCACAGGGTCCTGAGTTCGACTGGAAGGAATCGACAATCGGTTTAATTGACTCGTCTTTCTTTTGGGGCTATCTAGTAACACAAGTACCAGGCGGATTTCTGGCGGCCAAGTATCCCGCGAATCGAGTATTTGGAACAGCTATTGCATGTTCCGCTGCGTTGAATATACTGATTCCGGCTGCAACGGGCGTCGGTGTCGGAGCCATCATATTTGTCAGGGTGATGCAGGGATTAATTGAGGTACGTGCCACCTTCATGCGTCACTCTAACCATTCTACAGAGTTATAGAAATCTGCTGACAGCTGATTGACACAATCTGTAATGCAAAATTGACCTTGTTGATTACTTGCGAACAGTCTGTGCATTTTTGGCGACTATGATGGTGATGACTATAAACACTTCATACTTGGAGAAAGGCTAAACTTCGCTTTGCTTTTTGTCTTAATTGTATCACATGTTATGACTGGTATATCAAAACGTATCAGAAACAAAATGCTCCGTCTCTTTCCCATGCCCTAAAGCACAACCCTAAAATATTAGTATAGGACTTAGCAAAGCTAACCTTAACAGGACTCGCCTTGTAACGCAGGATTCCTTCTTATATCAATAGTTAGCTAAAATTTCCACTCATTTGATGAAAATATAAATTGAATCAAGGTCAAGGTTATCTAATATCGAAAACGAAATTTATTCATATGATTTCCCAATAAGTGACGATAGGAATAATAACAGCTGTAGAAACTTTTAATATGTTAATTCTATTTTTTTTTTTTTTTTAATATTTTAACTTCAATAGAAACTTTTTCTGATGAACCCACCGTTAGTTCCACCCAGAAAGAGATCAGGGTCTTTCGAAAGAAAAACTGTAAACTTCAAGGATGAAGACTTGGTGAGGTTGAAAATGCATAAATCTTAACGAATCTTGTGTGTTTCGATGCAGTAATGTACGTAACCTTCAATATACGACACACAGTCGGAACTGGTCAATGAAACAGCTTAAACCTTATGCTAAGATTATCTACAAAGATAGCTTGTTTACACGTGAGCGATATCAGAAAGATCTGCGTAGTGCTTAGAGTGAAATGGCCGGGGGGGGGGGGGGGACATTTCCGACGGAACTGTGCACATCTTACGCTTGCTGCGGTATTTTCCTGTTTTTGTTAGATACTGATTCAAAGGAGACAGGACGCGTCAGTAAGTAAAAACGCCTCGCATTGTACCGCACGGACCTAATATAGTCTCAGCAATGACGAGTCTATATTTAGATATTAACGCATAGCTGACATACTTGTCCATCTTTTTGCAATAATGCTAGCGTCATTGTCTATCGCGCGATTGTTGTCATCGTCGCTAAATGTATGCGGTATGTTCAGGATATCTCGAAATTGAGCTGTTTCTGCTTTTTTACCCCCTGTACGCCCCTCGGCATTCGATCTATAGATCGATATTAGGCCATCAACAATCCGAACGCGATTTACCTTTATTGACTGCGTTCGTTTCTAGCTTACAACACAGTGTGCTTGACTGTGCGCTTCTGGGGCTACCAAAAGGTTAGTCGTCTACGCACCCATATATATATATATATATATATATATAGGTACGTGTATATGCATAAGAGTTATTTGTGTCTTTATCACGCAACATGGGGGTAGCATTGTAAAACAACATATGATGTCTATAAACATAATGATAAAAGTATTAAAACCTGTTTGTTTTCTGCTGATTTGAACATAAGCGACATCAAAAATTACTGTAGTAAAAAAATGAGGTGACCCTACGGAAAGTTCTGTGAGAACAGACACAACCCTGTACCCAACCACTGACCACATGCATCCACTTGCGCTTCGCTATTACTGCTTAAGAAAGAGGTTTTGCATGCTCGCTGACTCATGGCTTAGAATATATGACTATGGCTTAAACGCTTGTCGATTTCTGTTACTTATTGAGAACACTTTGCATCGCAAATAATTTCTTGAATTTATGCACATTTTTCAATAGTTAGCTCTTAGGACGTTCTTATATACACCTAATATGAGGCCGTGAAAAATAGGTTTACGATGACAAAAGATGTAAACCTAAAACTAGAAGGCGTCTCGTTAGAAAGGACGAAGCTCTGAAATGAAGCAAATCCTGTTTCACCAAAGTGTTTTTCGGATTGCAGGCTGGCAGCTTTTCCTCTCTAAGCCCTGTCTACTTTCTTCTCGCTACTATTCTGCTTCAAACGCGATGATCTACCGTTGAGAGTGCCCTTTCGTCCGTTCAAGACCACAATCTTCTATAATTCCCTCATACTAATCAGCAAAATCTCTAGATAACTCGTAGGCTTCAATGGGCGCATTCTAGTAAGACAAGTATTACCCCGCCTGTCAAAGGTTTGTTGTGGTACTAGAAGACTTAAAAGTTACCATTATTGATGTGCGTTTGACCTTCCGGATAGAGCAGTCATACTACAGAGAACCTTATACCTGAATTTCTGCAAACGGTTGAGCCTTAAAGAGGAAGCTTTAAATTGAGTCGCCGCGGAGACTTTTGAAGTAACTTTTAGACGTAAAAGTTTGATAATGAATTCCCGCTTAGGGGTCTTACCAATGTTTCACAAGGCCAACAATATTAACCAGCATCGTAAACAATAAATCATATAAAAGATTACGAACCATTTACCAGGAAGGATTCTTTCTTGCACTAAAATATACTATAAAGATACTTAACTGGATTATATAGTTGAGTTTTCTTAGAGAAATGTGTTGTCTCAGGATATTTGAAAAGCACAAGCTGAGGTTTCGTACTAGGTTAATATATTAAATAAAAATAATACCTACGGTGTTACGGTTTGCTGAGCCTATCCTAGTAGATAGCTATGAAAATAAAGAATACACATGTTTGTGTTTTTATCAGGCTACTCAAGCAAGCACAGCACAGAGGTAATGCTTTAATATATTTATCTACTTAGTCATATTGTATATGGCCAGTGATTTGGACGCAACCCGGTCAGATATTCTGTGCTTTTGCTGAAAGAAAAATTGGAATTAACCTTCACCTCCACTTATTCTTACGAAACACCTCATCCTATAACTGTTTTTTTTCTCTGCAAGGCCATTTATGCTTTGTACGCACACCCCAGCGGAAAACCTTAAATGCAAATTTATCTTTGCTATTGTCAGTCGGCCCTCTCTCCAAGCTCCCTGTTTCGAACGGCTATTTATCTAATTCCCCGATGCATACGTTAGTCGACGTGTTTTTGCCTAGTCTCGTTAATCTATATAGCGAAATCACGAGAAATCCTGTGAAACAAACGATCCCCGTTATGCTGCCACTCCACAGTTGCTCGTTGATTCTTCGGAAATTTTTAGCGACAAAGCGCTTTGCCTCGTCTAAGTCAAAAAAGTCTCAGGAAAAATTACTTCTAGTAAGTGTCGCCCACTTGTACATATTGCTGCGATCCCCGAAGGACACTATCAACTTTCGACTGTTCACTTTCCGCGAGCAATGAGTGAATCTAGGTCATGAGAGAAAAAAAAGCACTTTTTTATATCCCTTCGATTCTTCTCCCCACATCGATCAAGTTTCTAGTGAATGTGGCAGGTACAGGTCAAGGAGAGGCACACAGGTAAAGGTCAAGGAAAAATAACGGGACGTGGCGGCTTTGACCTGCATAGAGGCTGGCCGGCGTAAACTAGGTTCAGCGGTTTTGGTGTTCTCTCTGATCACGCATCTTGTTGCACATTTACATCCAAAAGATCGAGGGGTCGTGAGGAAAAATAACACCCCCTCCCCTCCCCCTCCAATGTTTCCTCGAAGGAGTTTTGCTAAATTCTCCTCCTATGGACAATGGCAGTTGTTGCCCCTACACTCCACTTCCCCCCCACCTCTTTTTGCCTGTTGCCCTTCTCCCTTTCGTTTCGGTCAGGCCTCGTCGTTCGGAGAGACTTCACTCCTAGATCAAGATAATAAAGACCCCCAACAAAGCGACTCCGTTCTCTGAACGTGACCGAAGGGGTCATCATCACCAGCCTAGAGCTAGTACTTCTGTGGACCCGTCCTCCACAGCAACTGCGGGTACAACCGATACTGCCATCAGGGTAATGTTACCGCTACCGGTGCTGCTATTTACCTTCGCAACTACTACCATTCTTCTACTGGTTGGTTTACTGTGTGTTAGTGGCTTTTGTGTCTTCTTTGTGCAGCCATACTGTGTCTTTGTATATATATATATATATATATATATATATATATATGCTCCTTTCTCTTTGTTCCTCTTTGCTGAAGCGGCGGTGTGGAGGCTGTGTCGTACGAGACTGTGACGGCTCGGTGCTCGATGTTTGGTTTTCTGCTAGCGCGGAGCGCTGTTTGCCTTTGTGTTCCCCTGCTCTTAAATTCGGGGGATACGCCAAAGACCAAACGGGAGCCAGGCAACAATTCTTTGTTGTTTTTATCGAGCATACTTTCGTCCGCAGCAGTTCCTTGTAGGCAGCGCGGAACTTGCAGGCTGCAACTAGTACTATACATCGTGTGCAGACATTACATTTGGAACTCGATAGAAAATATCCGAAGATTGACGGTGGCATAAATAGTTATGCTATAGTTAACCCTCGGCTAAACTGCATATCATCATACAAACTGTTGTGACAAACAGAAAAGCGACTAATCGTTTTCGAAAAATGTTCTGTTGTGAGCCAAGGTAGAGTTCTATAAACCATCATCGTGCGCCTTGTAAAGTATCTCAAGTCATCTACTACGGTTTCAGATAGAGTTGTTCAATGACGACACAGACCAGGCAGGATAAACGTATTGGGTGACTCGATGGAATCCCTGTTAGTCCCAGTAAAAAGGACGAAATCTCTAAGAGTCATATGTACATTTGGGGGAGCCACAATGCCAAGATGATCGGAAAGTATACTTGGCTACAGCTGGTAATACATTATTGACGGAGATAACATATCGTTTTTATGAACCGACTCGATCGCGTTCTATTATACTTTGCATAAACAGATCATCTATATATTGTATAAACGCGGGTATATACGAAGCTGCGATACACAAAACCTGATCACAATAATAACGCTCCGGCGTGCGTAAACCGGATCATACGAACATTTCAAAGTCTAAGAACGCTACAATAAAGAGCTTCCGGTGCTTCTGTTTCGCGCATTAACATGGATTCCACGTCTACAGGAGCACTATGGCGAAAAATGTCTTATGGCTACCACTCGACTTCACACGTATCACGCATTGGCTTCTTTATCCTTCTCGAATTGGGCTTAGTAACGTTTCTGCTACAGATGTGTATATGCGGGGATAGATGCAACAACTCGATTGAAAGAAAACCCAGATTTCACTTCGAATAACTTCGGCAGAATTTGCGAGGCAGGCACATTAGACACATGTACTCATCTTTTGACTAAACAGGAATACACACGGGCGTGTAGAATGATAACTAAAAACTTCAATATTGAGTTTCTAATAAATGAGTCCTTGAAACAAGTATATAATATCTCTACAATTACGAGTTCTTCAAAGACGCCGTTGCACGCAGTAAACTTACTACATGTTACACATGCGCGCATTAGCTTCCGTATGAAGTTTCAAATTCTAATTTAACTCGAGCTTATTTTTATCTCGATCCCATATGACCGAAGTGAGTAATAAAAACATTTAAGTACTATATAATCGATAAAATCAATGTTTTCTTACTAAAAAAGGACAAATAACTCCAAGGCTTTTCAGTTCCTGACTACTGATCATCGACGGGGCAAGGCAGCGTACTAGCTGTATAAGGGACTCTGCGTAAGTCTGTACCTCGTAGGCCCACTGCTTCTACTACTAGTACAGTCTGCGTAAGTCTGTACCTCGTAGGCCCACTGCTTCTACTACTAGTACAGTCACTACATTATGGATGAGTGGATGTAAACAATTTAAGTTCTAATCGTACTGATTTCATGCCATTGTTTTTGCTGTTCTATTGTTGCCTATATTCTATTCGTTGCCGTCACTGCCGTTCGTGGCCCTTTCGCCGTCTGGATTTCGTGCTGTTCTTAAACGTTGGTCGTTTGATTCACTACTCGTCACCTAACCTAACCTAACAGGGGGTTACATACCCAGCTTGTCACGGCATATGGCGCTTTTGGGCTCCGCCAATGGAGCGAAGCAAATTAGCAACGTTGGCGTTCTGCGGCTCGTATGCAGGCGCGGTGGTTGGCATACCACTGTCATCCTTTCTTACCAGCGTCTTCGGCTGGCAGTGCTGCTTCTACTTCTATGGCATATGCGGCATTATATGGTTCGTATACCAAAGCCACTGCGGTGTGTTATATTATATTAAAGTTTAAGACGTAAAAAGCTAGGTAAAAAACGTTTGTTTGCGCAAGTGATTACGTTCACGAACGTTAATCACATAATAACTACAGTAACAATAATACTAGTTCTTGATATTATTGCAGT
This sequence comes from Varroa jacobsoni, assembly GCF_002532875.2. Taxonomy (NCBI): domain Eukaryota; kingdom Metazoa; phylum Arthropoda; class Arachnida; order Mesostigmata; family Varroidae; genus Varroa; species Varroa jacobsoni. The sequence continues at coordinate 53,816 of NW_019214346.1, read as the reverse complement.
TGTTAGATGTTTATAAACATAGTAGCTATCATGTATACCGACTAGAAGCAAACATTTGTTCAATCAGACAAAACTTACATTTTTACAACAACAGGCAACAAAATGCCTGTTAAAGTTGTCCTTGTTGCAATTATGTACATATAGACTCACACGCATGCGTACGTTTGTACGCGATGTACGAGCCGCTGACGGCACCATAGTCTTTACTAGCTTCCCTCTTTCAATCTACCTCGGATGAAAAGGAAGAATTGTGATTTATCAACTTAATGCAAGCATGTTTAGAAGCACTAGAAAAATAGTATCTATAATGGTATGTAAGGCGGTAATTCTGAAATTTGGTTTTATACGTTTAAGCATTGTTTAACCAGATTGGTAAGTATTTTAGAACGAAACTATTATATCACAAGCTTTGGACCTATTCGCTAACAGTCTAATCTTTTCGTAGAGACAAAAACAATTGCTTCTTATCTTGTGTTAAGCTTAATCGTGGTCGCCTATCTCTACTATGGCTTTGCCTTAACAGCATACATCGAAGAGCCATCATACATGGAAATGAAATATATATGGAAAACTGTACAGATCCTAATTGTCATGCTCTGACAACTTCGAATTCTAATTAGGTACGCAACATGGCTATGGCTAAGCTTTGAGCGGCCTGCGTTCCATCCTACAATCTCGGCGCAGGAACGGCAGTACATCGAAGAATCTCTCGGTTCGACCTGTCAAAGTGCGCCAACCCTATACAATACACCCTGGAAATATATATTCACATCCCTTCCTGTGTGAGTACTCAAAAACAAAGACCGCTTTTGTCATTGCATGCTATATTATTTTCAATACAATCAAATAAACATTGTTTGGTCCTTTATCAACTATTGCTAAGATTTACTGTTTTAGGGTTCAATGAATTGTTGCGAGCAAATTCGGCTGTCGCCCATACGAACACTGGAAGCTATCTATTAATGTTATAATGTTAATTTAATCAGCGAGTGTAATCAGACTACTTAAGTTTCGATCTGAGCTTCACGTTGCGGATTGAAACTCCCTTTGAGTTACCGTTTCATGCTGGCAGATCCCCGAAGTGAAGCACGAATTAAACACTGTTCCACTCTGGTGTCGCTTATTGCTTTACATGATTGTCATTGCTAACTACCACGCCGTTACTTGTGACACACGGTGCTCCTCTACTCAATAGCGGCTCAGTATCTATCTACCGATTTCACGGTTTGTAAATTTCAGATGGGCAATTATCGTTGCAAACTTCTGCCGGTCGTGGACATTCTATTTACTGATCTTATCTCAACCGATGTACTTCAAGCAGGTCCACAAACTTCCACTTTCAGAGGTAGTGACACACCCTGTGTACAGGGTATTGTTTTCTTTGATAATATATATACAATGGTTTTAAGATACTATTAGTGCCAGACTACATGATAGGCACTCATGATATGAGGAATCTATTGTGGTCAGTAGTTCTATTGGAATTTATTACTAACTTGCAGTCGGGTTTCCTGGGGGCCTTGCCACATCTGTTAATGGCAACCGTTGTACCGTTTGGGGGTCAACTTGCCGACCGTCTCCGGAAAAGACAGATACTCACAACTACACAGGTATCTGCTGGCGTTTAATTTACTGGTGACTCTAACGCAATATGTGCTAGACTGGACTATTTTCTAAATCAGATGTCTTGACATTGCGCATATAGTAGACAAACGTTTGATTCGTTCGCCGCGATATCAAATCAATGAACAATAATTTATATAACGACTCCGTAATACTCCGCTATTGTAGGTCCTAAACCTTTCTATGGGCGCATTCGGATACCGATGTTGAAAACGTGCACATCGTTTGCACGATATGGATCCGAAAAGAGATTTTAACTTGATTTTAACCCGATGACTCAGTAGGGAAACAAGTTCTCGAAAACAGCAGCGAACCTAGAAAATGAGAAGAAGCTATGAAATTACTTTCTCTCCTGCCATAAATGACAATTGAACCCTATCGATAAACATGCTTTCCCTGTTCAATGCATAGAACCAAAGCGCAAACCGTAACAATAATTTAATCCTGGAGCTTAATAATGAGCTACCCCATGTGGCCAACAGTATCAGTCAGACGTGTTCAATGATATGAGCAGCCAATACGCATAAATAAATCTTCGTTGGTAGCTGTTTTGATAGTGATAAATCATTTTGCAACATTACATTTTACCAAAGTAAAGTACATGGCAAGACATCGTGATGATTTGTCATTTCTTTCCATTCTCTAGATTGTGATCGACGTTGAAATTGTCCAGCTTAAATTAGCCGCTTTAGTCAATGCCTTACATTTTCGCATAGAATTCAATGCTTACTCGCGCTCGTGTTATAAACGACTATGGCGGATCTCTAACGTTGCGCGTTCCCTGTGGCATTCATTATGACTGTCTACCGCCGCTGCTGTAGGTTCGAAAACTATTCAACTGCGGTGGTTTTGGCATGGAAGCTCTCTTCCTGCTTTTTGTTGCCTTCACGAGATCTACAACCTTTGCCATTATCGCACTGATTCTCGCTGTCGGCTTCTCCGGATTCGCCATCTCTGGTAAGCAAGCACGAGAATCATCAATGAGACTTCGTCAGCATCTTGATTCCTTCATTGCCAAGCAATTAGGCGAACTACTGCATGTTGAGCTAGGCAAAGCAGACGATCAAACCCTTCGAAAAGGACCGTTTCTCCTACATCTTCAAAATGATTGTTAACCATGCGACATCTGCACAACACTTACAAACATGAGCTGTAAGAATTTTCTAAAGACAACATAATGTTATGACACGAAGGTCGACGAGTGAACATTTTGCTTGTGAGCAGCTGAGCAGGTCTTCGCTAGGTCGATGGAAGACCTTCTTAACTACGTAGAGTTCAACCGAGTCTACTCATTGTTATAATAGTAACAGGTAACACGAACATTATACGCACACAATAGGAAATACGATTAAACGCCATATAGTCTGAAATAAGTAGATGTTACCGTTTGTCGTTTCTTCTCGGCCGTTCCGAGTTACCGGTTATCTTAGTTTGAGTCTTACGACTTCCTATTGTCACTATCCGACCGCTCCTGTGACGATCGTGAATTTCAGGATTCAACGTAAACCACCTAGACATCGCACCTCGTTATGCGTCCATCTTGATGGGTCTGTCCAACGGTGTCGGTACGATTGCGGGCATGATGTGCCCCATCGTTGTTGAGTGGATCACAGACAGAAAGGTACGGGTATCAATTAGAAAGCAGTTAATATCTGAACGGGCTTTTACATAAGGACATAGCTCTCTTTAATGATGTCTATAAAGATTTATTACTCCGTCATTTACTTCTTTGCTACGAAGGAACATTTAGAACGCAAAACTAACTGACAACGTAATTTAAAACGTTAATGAATGAACATGTTTTCCTTAAGCAACAGCTTCTTTGTTCGGTATCAAATTAGGTAAACACTCGGCAGGCTTTGGGACCCTCGCATGCGTACTTGATTATGTACTATTCCCTTTAAACCATCGTACAATATAATACAATGAACTTCAATATACCCCTACACCACTTCCTTCCCAAGTAGAAATCTACCGGCACACCGTGAAGCTGCTCATTCACGATAACTCGCGAGCGCAATATTAGATTATAGATCGTTTGAATGTCTGGCTCATCTTAGTTCTCGAAAAGTGTTATGTTATGCTACGTCCGTTCCATATAGGCCGCCATTCTTCTCATCCCACCTACGATCAACATATAGAACTATAGAAGTTAAAAGTACGCAGAATTGTTTGCCGGGGCCTGAATGCTTACACTGTACACTGTTCAGGGCGACGGAGCGACGGAAAGAAAGGAATAATTCGTTCTGATGAATTTGATTTGCCAGACGTTTTGCAGAATGCAGTTGTCCCGCGAGAATAGTCCTTTGAGCCATTGGTGCCAACTGTTAGACCCAAAGGACACTGGGGAAAAAACTCGGCTAGAGCTGCGCTCCAATCTGTTGTGTACTTCTTCGAGGACTGACATTGACCACACGCCTAAGCCATTCATCTAAGCTGCAGCCTCATTTTTGCAGGACTTTAAGACTGTGCGAAATTGGCCGAGTTCCGCGCGGTTACGGTACGCTAACGCGAACGAGCCAGCTTATACCTGAGTAAAACGATCTAAATATCTGTCGTTACGTCAGTGTACAGCGTCCTGATGCATACACGATCGAACGTTCATTGAGTACACATAGATAATGTAGCACTACACCATAATCAGAACATGCCAAATACACGTATTTGTTGCACTCTGCTAATATCGGCTATGATAGATCTATTTCAATCTAAATAAAAAAAAATAACAATCCCGCACGAATGTCTTTGAGGCATTGTTCCATCTTGGGCGATTCCGATTTTGCCTAAGCTTTCGCGATTGAACTCCGCAGTAGATCTACGTCTATGCAGCTAAAGTACATACAGTAAATCTCTGCAAATTTTAAAAAGATAACTTTTGTATGAGACATGTACACATCTATATAGGAAATTAATTCGATAAATATTCGCCTAAAAATAATGTTTCGATTTTCCTGTGTTTGGAATCGAAGACGATTCGTACTATAGGTAGTGAAGTTTCCATATTTTTTATACAGTCGGCCATATTTATCTAAAATAAATGTTTGGAGTTTCTTCTAGCTAGCAGTACGTATTGACCAACGACGAATAAACGATGAGCCCTGAAGTGTTTGTCGCGCCCCCTGGCTTTGATCAGTGACATTAGGTGTTAGATCTCGGCGACCCCTGGCGATGCATTCAAAAGCCAGCATTCAAACCGCCGAAGGGTTTCTGGTCGACGCCAAAGAGGTCGCCAGTATAAATTTGAAAGTAGTGCAGTGTGAAAATATATCACTGTACCGTTTTGTCGAACATGTCGAAAAGAGATAGATGTCCGGTGAGCTAATCATAGTTTACTTAGTTGCACTAGCGGGTGTAACTTAAGTATAAGTTGATACTCTACGAGGAAAGGGAATGCACAAGTGTACTGGCAAGGTCGGCTATGACCTTTCGGAGTAAACAAATTGAATTCCATTACTGGCTCAGACGTGATTATGGTCAGTTATAGAACCTTAGAAGCGGGTTTGGGTTCTTTTTGGTTTAAACAGATGACTAGATCCAGGCGCCTACCTTGTAATGGTATATACAGGACGAGCAAGGGCTAGCTGTACAACAAGCACAGAATTTAGTCTAGACGCAGGGTACAGTGAGTTTGTTCTAGTAACGAAATCAAATTCCCGGATGATGAAGACTTTGCTTCAATGGCACGTCTGCTTTTTTCATAACCGTGAACTTAACTTTCTGCCTTTCTCTCACTTTCCTTTTTCCACTGCGAATTTACCCGCGTACAATTTTTGTACGTTGCGCAACATGGTGAATGAAATTTTCACCTCACAAGCACGGTGCATCCTTTGTGACTTGAAGCAATGCAGAACCGCAGTCGAGCAGTAGCCATTATGGAATGAAAAGCGGTCGTTTTCTTTACTGGCATCCTCAAACCATTTAGAAAGACAGCCAATATAAACGTTATTTGCTCTTATGAAACCGCAAGAGACGATCTCCTTTATTATATCTCTACAAGCAGTTTTAGCCTTTGTAGCTTTTTTAATTAATTTCTGATTCTTTCATCGCTACTAAGAAGCGAGGCTGCCTCGACACGTTTGTGCTAGCCCTAGATAGTTTGCTACCATTTTAGTGAGAACCGTTGACTTTATTCACGTTATTTATGTTCACTGTCATTGTGATTTTTCTTTTAGAAACCGGATAAAGCTGCTGAACAGTGGCAGCGGGTATTCATCATTGCTTCCCTTATCCATTTCGGAGGGGTGATCTTCTACGCGATCTTCGCGTCGGGCGAAAAGCAACTATGGGCGGAGCCCGCCAAAGAGGCGGAACCCGTCGGTCAGCAGTCAGGGCAACCGTTCCATCAAGCAGGGAGACAGAGTGGTTATATCGACCAAACAGGGGGTCAGGGAACGGCACCCCCTTCATACGGTTCGAACGCTGAGACGAACTTTGTCTACGACCCAACCTCGCAGCAAGTCATTCAGGTACAGCAACAAAAGCACTGCATGCTATTTTTGTACACACAAACATATACGCACGCATGTACGTGCTGAAAAGTAGACCTATATTTATCGGTGTCAATCACCTGTCTAAATACTTCTGTTACGGCCATTCAGGTTGCGGCGGCCATAAGCAGCTGCTGTCTGTCAGCACTCGTATCTGCGTTTCTGCATACTTCTCACGAAGTCACAGCGTCGGACATAATAGTAATAATAATGATCTAGGCCACCCACTTAGCCCATGCAGGCGTACCGATCTATTATATAAACAGAACATATGCATTTCACCAGGTTAAGCATATATCATAGACTGAGCTTACGGCTCATGTCCTTTACGGCTGACTTTGTGTTTTACTTGCTTTGTCGTCATTTTCTATTGTCTTCCACAACAGCCTTCCAGGCCACCGCCTCCTGTTGCTCCCAGTATGCCAGCTTACCAAGCCCAGCAACCTGTGTATGATCCGAATGCAGCCTGGGGCGAAGAAGCTTCTAGCCAACAAACCTCGTACACAACTAGCAACTATCCGTCAGGTTACAATACGCAACGACAGTGGTAGGGACATCTAGATCCAAAAAGAGGAACACGAAGGGAAAGACACGGCCATTTATTTTGTAGACACAAGCGGAGGGCGATGAGAAACACCGACAGCGGACGGAAGAACGAGGCGTACATGAGCTTCAGTTAGCTAGAAGAACGCAGGCAACTAATAGCTGCATAACAAGCGATAACAGACTGATAACGTAAACAAGACGATATCAACTGAGAAACGAACTGCGAACAATATTAAGCTAAACACAAATGAAATCTATGTTAAGGTGCTTGCGCCCATATGACATTCATCGTCGATTCACTATCAAACATACTATATATATATATATATATATGAGAATCTACGGCGAATAGCGCTTTACGGGGAGGCTAACCAGGTTGTAGCAGCTGAAGGGACGCACGCTTAGAACGACAACGAGTATTTTACCTAACCAGCAGTGTGGATCACGACAGATATCGAAAGATTTAACGAGAAAACGACACGAAATCAATATGATAGATCTTGTTTATGAAGGTAAAACGGTGCACACGAGGCGTCGAAAAAAATTTAATAGGCGTATCTAGTGAAAACAGCTGTTGGCGAGACGGCTAGAAAGAGGGATTCAGAGGAGTGACCTCAAGCTTCCTCGGAGTTAGCGCGGAGTTACAGAACGATGATGAGGACGACGATGTCAACGACGAAGGTTAACGGTATCAGGTTTGTGACACGAGACTGTTGCTATTATCGTTGACAGTGGCCCGTAAAGAAGACAGTTATTTGAAGGAAAGATACTTATCTCGGAAACAGGGCGGCACTGAGGGTTATACAAAGCTAGCTAATACAGTAATGGACACGAACGACGTGATATAGCACATCGTAATGCAGCCGTGTGGTAATATATGCAACCAGCTGACCCTAACGGCGACACGGCATTGAACAGCAACAGCCGTAGAATCGCGAATCGCGCACGGACGGAGGAACGGAGAAGGGAAACCGATGCTCGGGCAAACGGGCGGGCCTTTAAGAGTCATACAGTTGTCATATATATATATATATATACATGCGAGCAATCCGTAGAAAGGGACGGTTCGTTTTGAAGGACACTATAGAATGTTGCAGAAAAAGCCTGAAGTGTTAGATACTGATGATGGCCGACACTAGCAACACGGTATGGCAATATGGCTCTACGAGTCCGCTCCTTTCCTTGGACGACATGGCCAGTACGTCCTAGTGCCACTGTGTTATAATAACACTTGGGTTCTATAAGGAAAAGTGTTACTGTATTATCAATTATAGTACATGACTACTACGATAACCAATATTGTCGACATTACAAGTATTATGATAACGTAGTTGTGGAACAATATATACTGAGCAGTCTTTCGAAGCGACGCCTGACGACAAGTATTCCCGATGCAACGGCGACAACGTTGGTTAGACGGATCACGACACATGCTCCGCTTAACGCTCACGGCTGTTCAGTCGCAATCATCTAGCCCGAACTAGAAGAAGCCGTCAGAGAGTGCTCGCAATACGATCCATTGCCTCAACTCGTACTATACTGATTACTTGACTGGACGTAAACTCACAAAGGAATGATGACTGATGATAGTAACGATGATGGTAGTGGTAGTGGCGATGAGACTCGAAACGGGAAGGGGTGGAGAAGCCCGAGTAGAAAAAAAAGTCCACAGAAAAACGAATAACGGACACGTTAACAAACGATGGCAAACAAGACGGTGTCAAAGAGGTAATACACACAGTTTATCTGTTCTCGGGGTGATATCGAAGCATCCTATAATTTCAAAAAGTATTGTTATCATTACCATACGATAATATATCTAGTTGTATGCTAACACAAATGAATAAGCCGATTACCAAGCGTGTTATAAACATTGGCTATTCGCTCATCATATAGAAGAGAAACACAGATTCGAGAATGAGGATAGCGAGAGGTATATATGGCAGTGGTCGTAAAGGGGCGGAATGGAGGTCATGTCAATGGACTGTGCCTCGCCAACGGTAACTTGCGCCGATTGTGGGTAGGCAGAACACAGAGGATAAGCCGGACATTTTATTATCGAGTTTGTTTAAATCTTTGCAACTTTGTTGTTTATGCCTGTGGGCCATTTCAGGACTCATCACCCCCCAACATAATACCGTGAGATCGCTAGAGATATTACTGGAACAAACCGCACTCTGCCGTTGTTACAAGTGTCGCCTGTCACTAATTCAAACGATAGAATGAGAGTAATTATAGAACTATAGTGCTCGTAACGTTACTTAACCGACTGAGAAAATGAAACTTATCATTCCCATTATTTTTTGTAGTCGGTGTTTGGCCAGGGTTGTTCGGAACGCCAACATCCCAAAATTTCGCTGTTTTTTAACGGACTGAAGTTTATTTAGGAATCGCATTAACGTTGTTTTGCAACGTTGTTTACGTAATCGTTTCGTGAGGCTAAAGTACGATAAGTTCAGTGTGCGTGATCGTTCACGTCAGTTCAGGTGTTTCCTATTCGTTTGTTCGATATGATGTGGAAAACATAGCTCAGAATCGTAGCCCGGTTGGGGCAATTAGCGGCTGTGTATTTTGGTTTGTAACAAGTACGTGCCGATCGCTGTCACGTGCAGGACGTTTGTAAAGAAAATCATCTAAGTAACACATCGAAAGTTCTAAAGGATAATATGCTTTTCGCCGTTCTCTCTCTTTGCATACAGCGTGTGATCGAGTGTAAGTTTACAGTACGTTTTTTACAAAGAAATCATTGAACTTGAGTTTGCGGGCCCCGAAGTATAGTCAAGTACCTGACGACAATACGCACTCATCAAGCTGCTAAGAGGAAGAAATAAGCAGACGCGTCAAAGCTCTTCTAGCTGCACAGGAACTTACCGGTTTTCGTTTATCAGGTACGAGAAAAGTAGCATCCAGCTAATATCTGCGCTTGTGAACTTCGTCAAGCAATTAATCAGCAATGGATAGAGTGTGACCCAGTCATCGGCAGACGTTTCTAAGTTGCTTTCTCTTAAGCACCATCCCGCATTCCCGCTCACAGTGCGTCGTCAGCGCGTCTAGCCTAGACAACGACGGTACGCTAATACCGAGAGCTCATTCATGTGGGAATGCCTATCCTACTAGCTTTTACATTATGTAATCGCCCGTGTTAGTTGCGATCGCTTATCGGATTGATTTTTCTTAGCTTGGCGTTTGAATTATAGTCGCTTCGAGAGCAGAAGTGCTAACATAAACTGGATTTTTAACAAAATAACCGTAGAACAAATCTTGTATGTTAACCGATTGTACTGAATACCTAATTACTGAGCACGTTTTAATAGCCATTTATATGTTGTAACAGCTGGTTGGGGGCCATCCAACTGGATGGCTAATAGAAACGTGACTGGTAAAGAGATAACAAGATGAGTACTACTGATAAGGGTGACAGCGTTACTGCGACTGTTTTTATTCATTAGCTGTTGAGTACTGTTCAACTAAACGTTGATCGTTGTATATTGGAAGTGGAACGAGTAAAAGCACCGCTAAATGAGGGAAAGCTGTTCAATGGCTAGACGAAGGGTATTGCGACGGTCTGATGAACGGGGCGAGATCAGGCATGAACATAGGCTCACAAGACAATACTAGGCCAATAGCAGTGCAGCCTAAATCGGCTATTTCACAGGGATGAATGAATGGCCGAAGCGATGCTAGAGGCTTCCCTGACTCAACGAATGCAGTTGTGAGGCCGTCCTGCCCTGCCGCAAATGAAACGAGAAAGCGCTCAAAAAGCAGTGAAAGAATCAGTTAAAGATACGGTAATACAAGGATATATATATATATATATATATCGCGCACAGCCGTTAGATCTTGCAGCAATAGTACTCATAACGGGCTGTGCAAATCGACAGTACGAAAACATCTCACAGCTTTTGCTTCACTACAATCGACAAATAAGAAGATAGACTTTGTTGCGTTGTAAAAATGTATGTTTTTCTTTCTATTAGCTGGATATATATATATATATATATATATATATATATATATATATAGCAGGATATATATATACGTATATATCTGACAAACGATAAAAAGTAATACGATAACGATGATCATGCAATTTCAATGATGATTAGTTAAGCATGGGGGCGACACACAGGACATAGACACTTGTCTACATAGTTCACAGGAATATTAAACGGCTAGATAGAAGGATATACTCCTGACTTCTCTAAGGACAGCCTGATGGCCGGCTAACAGACTTAGCGCTGAGTAGCGATGAGCTTTCACTAGCAATGCTATTTGCTACCGAAAAAAATGGCTTCGTATACGTCTAAAAGATTTAGATGTATACAATGAAACATAGATGGCTGTCTTCGACAACAGCAGGATAAATCTATGGTCTATTATGGATTTTCTCTGCCTCTGAGAAACAGGTTCGCCGCGCGAAAAAAGTTAACTGGTTCCTCTTTATAGCGCAGTGTAGAATACGGCATCGAACAGATTCCATGGCATGCAATAAATTACGAGCGAACAAAACTTACAAGTTAGAACCCAGCTATCGGCAACAAGTCAGGTTGCAAGCGTTAGACAGACATAAAGCATGAAAACACATTGCACCCAACCAGCCAAAAGCGAGGAATAAATCAATAGAAGTGAGCCCCCGTCCCCTCTATGTTGAATTGCATCGAAACAGAGTTGCTTATGTCATATGAAGCAAGTTCCATATTTCTCCCTTACTACTGATCACGACCCCAGGCTCATAGAGGACAAACAACCTAACACAATTTAACAAACGCCTATTTCGCCTGCCAATACACGGATACGTTTGTAGTCCTAAGTTGAACGTACCTCGAGCGAACTGGATCGAACCGATTACATAAATAAGCGCAATAATAACAAAAATGTGTTTTGAATGCCTCGAGGTTCATGTCTGGAACCGCCGTCAGGCCGGTGTTACGGCAGATCTCATCACGACTCCCAACCAGCAGCTGGTCGTTCATTGTCATAATGAATAACTGTGAGGAATGAAACGGTGTCATGAAGAATCTACATACGGTTGATTTCTCTATTGTTTTTAGGCAGTATAAGAAGATGCTGAAGTTATGCTTAGACACCAATTGTAATACTATTATTATAAGTTATGAATATAAATGGACATGCATGAGGAAGCATATCTGTGGCATAGATGCGTCTCTTTCATACGGGGAGACGTATAGATTTGTACATCTACCACATAGATACCCCACCTATACAGTCACCCTGCTCGCGACACGAACTCAGTTAGCTCATTAAGTCATAAATGTTTTTCAGTGCTTTGTAAAATAGCTATAATCCTGTTAATACCGTATAGAAAAAAATGAAGAAACTATTAATGCAACTATAAGGATCTGCAAGCACATTTACTTGACCCCCTGAAGCACACAGCAGCTCGTGCGATCACAGCCTGCTTTTTTTTCTATTTACTTGTTGTGATGGCAGTGTGTTGTTATTATTTATATTTAAGTATTAAAGACTTTCGTGCTAAGTTTACGTACAGCAATAGAAAAAGTGATGGCTATGGCGGTTAACACATGATGCTAGATGGCCTTTGTTTCTTTATATACTTTATTTGTACTGCTACTATCGTATTAGACCAACATACAATGTCGTCGAAGGGGCAGCAATGTTATTACGTGTGTTTATAATGGTACTTTATTATTATGATTCTACATATTCGAGCGAAAACCGTCAGACAAATTACACCAAACAGAACTACCATTCACCGATAGCAAGTAACTCACAGTGAATCCGCTGACATCATAAAAAGCTATAAAAATCAATGCTGATAACAAAAATGGAAGACCATTTGAATCAAATGATCGTGGCCACAGTCTTTCAACACCGCTGAAAGTTCTTTCATTAAGACGGCTCAATGGGACAGACGTGTGATTAACGCTCATACTACATAATATAACAGCATGCAAGAAGCCTTGTCTAGTGCCAGTCCTTTTTATCTACTCGAACCTACACTCTCTCTAGCTAGAAGCAGCACCTAGTTCCTCTAAAAAAAAGGAAAAATCAGTTTTGCTTTTTCGCCTTTTGGGAATGCCTTTATTGAACCAGCCCCCTACCAACAGGATAAAGCTTTCATTTGATTTTCATTCATCAAAAGAAAAGCAGAACGCTTTCAGTGAAACGGGCATGTTGTCTGGTCGGTTACTACGTAGAATTACGAGCCTCAGAAAATCCCCATCTTTCGTGCCTTTTATACTCCAGCTGTGTTAATCAGATGTTTGCGATTGTCCTTCAATTCCCTAGAGGGTAAATTGTTAAAGCGAAATCTTGCCGCACGATTGATACTAGCAAATGCAATGAGAGAAATTCACCAGATGCGGCCCTTGAAATAAAGACGATGCGAAATTATTTAGATAAATTATCTACACACTATACGTAAAACGATATGCTCACTAATACGAATCCATAGATTAATTAAATTAATTAAGAATTAGATATTTACAGTGTATTATTCTGCAATTCATTGAATTACTAATCTGTAATCGACATCAAAAGCTTACGCAATTAGTTACATTTGTTGATTGACCAAATCTGAAAGGTTAACGTGGTTGGAAGTTAAGAAAACTCTGCTTATACATTTGTTGCTTAATATTTTATTGTCTTATTTTCATTCATTAGGAAAATCGATTTTTCTTATTAAGAATTATAGACTAATATTTAAAATAATAATAAAATGCTATTTTCTCGAGAGAGCCTTCGTGTATCACAAGGACCGCACAGAATTTGCTTATACTACTTTACATACACTGTAAATAACAGAAACATACTAACGATATGAGTTGAAGTTCACGAAGATATTGATTCGTACAACACCTGTACATAGAGGCTCTAGAAATATAGCTGTTACTCGAACTATATAGATGGAACAATGAATAATATGTGATAACCCTTCTTTTCGGTGTTCACCGTCCGGGAGAATTATTTCGAAACAAAACAGTAGTAGAAGTAAAAAAGGCTCTTTAGCTTATCCTAAGTATGTTTGATCGTGGCTTAAAGGAAAATTAATTAAGCAAACCTACTCTTTTTTTTAAAATGTGTTTGTTTATTTTCTGTTAAAGCTTGCTCAAAGCTTTCTCTAATTTTAAATTGCTTGGACCCTAGCAAGACTGGCATGTAATTAGAAGGGTGATTTTCCTTATTTCCTCCGAAATTTTATTTGAGTCATTACTGCAAGATCCGGAAGTCAGACCAAAATATTTGCCGCATGATAACAATTCCAGAGCCACTTAGACATATGGTAAAAGGAAGAAAGATGGACACAGGTGGCGATGAATGAGCGGTGACACAAGCAGGTGACACACCTCATCGTGGCGTTGTTTACCGCACGTGAAAGCGAGCAATCTCTCTCCCTCTCGCCCTCCATCTCCCTCTCTCCCTCTCGCTCGCTCTCTCCCTCTCCCCACTTTCCCCCCTCTCTCTCTCTCTCAAACCCAAAGGGCTTTCACTCTTTTCACAATACTTGTCACGGTAACGACGACAGCAACGATAACAATACTGAAAAAGATAACAATCCTATGTATACAATTATATATGCGTGTATATGGACTGTGTACTCTGCACGATTTCGGTTACCTCTACTTACATGTACATAGATACTCGACATAGAACCATATAACCCAAATGTGTCTGCATATTGTCTTATAGGCAATCAACTAGGTAACACTGTCAAATCATTTAGACTTGTAATGGACCGATAATTTTTGGTTCGACAGATAATCCGTCCTAAAGCCGATCGTTCGCGGAAGCAAGAAATCGTTAGAACATGATTGACGATTCTTCACGTCCATGCTCATTAATTACGGGGCAACATAAGCAAAAAGCAGAAGACACTCATAACCGTAATTGGTCTTTTTTCCATAATTCCCCGAACTCTACACTTGTTCATTTCGCCCCTATATGTCCATACGGAACTATCCATATGGCGATATAGCATAGGTTAATATAGCTCTGTCGATTCTATTCTATAGAAGCGGACGTAATAGAGGGATTTTGTGTGAATGAATGTATGTATGTGTAATTATTTTAATTTGAAAAAATCTTCAACTTTTTTGTTGTTTTTCGTGTCTCTCACGAGCAGTTTTTAATGACTTTACGATGCCATGGATGATCGTAGCTGTCCGTTCTCCAAGCAACAGATGTTTTACGTCTTTTTTCCAGCTTCCTCATTACTATTATTGTTTATTTATCCATCCAGTGCACCGTAATATCCTTCTGAATATCTACTTGAATGCATTTACATTTGTTTTGACCGAAAGGTAAATTTCAAACATACATTTTCATAGTGTGCAGATTTACAATTAGCGTGTAGATAGATAGAGTGCATAGGTACTGCCCCTCAGAGCCATAAGGTATCCGAAGTGGTAAAAGCTTATAATTTTATTATCTATAATCTGAATTTTATAATACTATACTTTATCCCACATAGCACTAATAATGGTATTACTCCGAGCCGTCGATGCCGGCGACTGGATGTGTCTACGTATTACTCTAGCTACAGGTAGGAATTATGATGTGATTGTACGAGGGACAGGATTCGTCTCGAAACACGTTTATGATACACATGCATATAGAAGAATAGGAGATGAACATAGAAGAAATGGTACCGAGAAACGTTTCTTACATGCAGTCATGCCCGCTAAGTCTTTCAATAGTCGATCTACGGCAGTGACACTACGTATGGCGTTAAGCAATCCTCTACCTCAAAACACAGACTTCACGTCGGTCTACAGTGGGTTAAAAATAACACAAGCCACACCAAAATGCTGGGATCAATGTGTCCATTAGGGTGTTTCTGATATTTGTGGATCCATTTTCAATGAAATGAGGTACTTTCAATCGGCACCAAGCATACTTCATGAAGTAATATTTAAATAGTGAGAATACTAGTGAGGCCAGTCGAAAAGCCAGGTTGATTTCTCGTCACAGTGAGGTCTGCTTTTCGCCACCACGTGGCCATTCCTCACAGCCGCGCGATGCGACTTCACTTATGCATGCTGTGCAACGCCTAGCTGACTGAATATATAAACAAGCTATGCGGCAAGACGACAAGGGACTAGACAGCCATAACGCTATCTGGCACCCCTTCTCGAACCGACACGTCTACACGCAGGTCTATTATGGAGCTTGAAAATAGTAAGCCCAAAATACATCGGGTTAGCACAACCACGTTTAGTCAATGACGTCCGATTGGTCTCGTTGCTAGAGACCACTTCACGATATACTTTAAGCAATTCTTTCTCACGGTTCGTAAGTTAGTTGTTAAATGTCTGCTCCGTGCGTAACATATGGATATATAAGTACGTATCCTGGACTTCTTCCCTTTCTTTTATGAAGCCCGGTTATTATACTAACGACGTGTTCAACGTTTACCCAAAATGTTTTCACCCTCTAGATCGTTGACCCGAGAAAGCAGTAGAATGGTATTTTTACATAATTAGTGACTCATTTAAAAAAATCTTTACGAAAAATCAAGACATTTTTTTGATACTCGGTTCGTATTTTTATTGGCTTCGGACGTAGTTAACGTTCTATCTATGGACATGGTCGCATTTGAAGACGTGCTATTAAAATGAGAGCAGATTGGAAAGTTGTTGAATCGTCAGCCATTGTTTACACGGACGAAAAGTATGACATTAAAGCAGCAAATTTAGGCGACGGCTATCAACGAATTGTCCAGTAGCTCCCTGGTCATCACTACGCACCAAATTTGAATACGCATTTGTAGTTACTATCGGCTACGCCCATAAAAGTATGTGTGTGTACAAACTGTACATAGATTGGCTGAGGTGGTACACAGTGATAGATGTAGTTAGGTATGCTATCAATAAAAATAAGAACGACTAACTAAAATAACCATATCTACATTTATAAACTACTCTATACTAAAAATCGCATGCTCTACAAACAGGAGTGTATGGGATATTCGATTGATCGAAACATCAAAAGAGTGCAGGAAAAGAGCAAAGATTTTTTCCCAGAGATAAGTATATTAAGTCAACGGTCTAATAAATCAATTAATCGATAGTCATTGATAGCATTAACGCAGGTAACATCAGAAAGTAGAATTTCTATTATGAACATGTTACGGCAGATGTTGGGTACGGCTGCAGAAGTCCGTACATGAAACACAGAGAGCGTTCTTTCAGTGTTCTGATCCATTTCGGAGACATATGAATGAGTTTCTCGTTCAGGGCATACAGATAGGCAAGCGGATGCGGTTAACATTGCCGGACACGGGCATATCCGCATTTTTGTTAATTTTACTGTTTCTACATATAAGCATGCCAATAGCCTCTTCTTGGGTAGAGTAAGCTGACCGATCAAATTTAACTAGTGGTAATCTCGCAAGCGGCAAACTTGCTCCGCTTATTGACAGGAATCGCTCTTCTGTTGCAGGTCTAGATGGCTACGTCCAGAGTAAATGAACAGTTCGAGTAAAAACTATGTCTAGTAGAAATAATTAGACAGGCTCTACTCGTGATGACCCGTGCCATTTCTATGTGACGGATTCTGTGTTTTACTTGAGCACGACATAACCTAGAGTATCCCACATTCTCGATCCAACGTCGAAACTGTGTCCGGCAGGCGCGGCCGTTCATTCCTTTGATTTTTTGGGTCGCGTAGATCCCCCAACAGACAATCGTCCACGCTACTAGAATGACTACGACAAGCACTATTTCTACCTACTATTGGAACTCATACTCGTAATTTAAGTATTGACGATGATGATAATAATATCATGATAGGCCGAGGCCGCCGAAACTGAGCTGCCGTCTCGAAGTGCTTCTCAGCTATCATGGCGTCTTCAGCTAATTGAACGCCCGTACCAGTAGTAATAAACCAATAATGTATAATTCCTGTCTATCCTAACTGACACTGTCAATATGTGCGCAAAATCCCACTTGGAAAAGCTAAAAAAATAGCCTCAAAATAATAATCACTATATAAAATAAAGAGATATAAGTACCGAGCATGAGGATGGACGGTGGTGTAAGTGCTTGATAACAAGCAGCTTAAAAAGTTGAAAAGAGAGAAACATTCAAAGGCAACAATCATCATACCTAAATATTGTTACTAATCAAATATAACCGCTACTAATTATATTGATAATCTCTGTCGCCAATGATACTATTACTACTATTAATTAACAGATATTAAAGTAATAATGATGAAATAAATACAGACTGCGACCTTGAGGGACGCCAGCCGTGCGCACCTCCTCGATGGTCCACAAGAATTGTGTAAACAATCATCTACAGATAACAATTGCAAGCGAACAATCAATAACTAATAATAAAATAATTTAATTTCCAGTAAAACCAATAAAAAAAGACAATTTTATTAAGGCAACAACAAAGATTACGAAACTCACAAGCGCTCTTACTATTCGCCACAGGAACAACCTTAAATATAAATAACAATAAAAGTGAACTAAAAAAAAAATTATAGAAACACCTTAACAACCGACGAAGTCACCAGAACCACTTGGCAACTCCCAACGACGTATCAATTTATCCATGACCATTCCGACTAGAACGTAATCCATAATTGTTTCTTTCAATTCCGTTTAGTCATAGTCAATCAAATAACCTAGCACAGACACATTACCCACAAATGTTCCTATCACATACTAAATAATACTTAATAATGGATATATAATATACACATGTGTATAACAATGCACATGAGTATATTCGTCACACACATGAGGTTTATATCTCTACCCCTAATATCCTAATAATGATCAAAATAACATTTATAGTTATAGTTATACTAGTAGCTGACGCTTTTCGTTATAGTGCTTTTCAAACATTCCATTGCCATGTAGGATTTTCGTTCACTTACCTTATTGGCTGGACAACAGGATGAAAACATGTAACATGTACATAGTAGTAGTAAAAACAAGTATGAATGTCAACCTAGTTCGAGTCCCACCCATGAACTGCTCAACAGCATCTTTAGACGGACACACAGAATGGGTTAGCTTTTCGATGCATTGCAGGACAGCGCTGGAGTGTCAGTTAAATCTTTTAACCCGTTAAATCCAACAATTGTTTTTCCCTTAGGCAACAACGATAAAAGACTGAATCAATCTTATTCGTGTTTATTTGAAACTCAGTGATTCATTGAAGCCCTAAACGCTGGTGACTCTCGGTAGTCGTGTTAACCAAATTAACTAGATAAAAATCATAATGAGAGCCTACAGGGCTGATGACGTAAGTTCAAAAACTAAACCATTCAGTCATAAGCCACTGCCTGACTTTATCTGACGGGTACAACGACCTTTGGATAACACTGTGATCTGCTATCGGGCAAAGACTAAGTAGCATGTATACATAAACACACAGATCCACCCATATGGTTAGGTAAGTAAAGTTTCGACACTTAGTTAAATAGCCCAAAAGACAAGTTATAACTATATGAGTTGTTGCTGCTGCTGCTGCTGCTTTTTCGACACATCGGTAAGCTTTGCTTTTGTAACAAGAAAATAAGCAACAGGAACTAGAATGCAATAGTCAATCACTTTATTTTCATGTATGACATGTAATTCGTCTATTTCTATACGTTTACGTTTTAGCTTAAAATCAATGGTTGAAAATTCAATATATCCGCCATAGCCACGTGCCTGATAATAGTCTTAATAATCGGTGATGCTCGTGATGACGTTAGCTTTTATTGTTTGTGGTAGAAACAAGGTTGTTAGAGATACACGAACCATAAAATTCACATTATTCTTTTTACAAGTCTTTGAAAAACAGTTGTTTCTAACGTGAATGGATGTTTCCGTGCGCCGTCATCATCGCCTTGAAGTCCATACTAAGCTTGGCATGTTTTAATACTCATTTATTGCTAAGCGTGCGTCAGCGCTCATTGTTCACGTCTACAGCTGCTAGTCCCCGTATGTGACAATTGAGTTTGCGTGCCATTGTTTGAAAACTGGTTAAATAAAAGTAGTGTTTAGAGAGGGAGAGAGAGAGGAGGGGGAGGAGAGAAAGAGAGAGAGAGAGGGAGAGAGAGAGTTTACTCTGGATTCTACAAACATTATTGTGTCTTAACTTATTGCTAATCAGTGAAGTCTATGTTGCGAACAATTTCAGACTCCATAATGTAACATCAGTCAAATTCTTGTACTTAACAATCATTGGATATAAAGCTTCGTTACAGTGACTGATATCATTGTGCAAGTATCAACTGCTTGCTTGTCGTTTAGTTGTCGGTACGATAAGATCAAGTCGAACAACCATTAGAAATTTGCTAGACGTAGACAAAACAATGGATGCACTGCGAAGTCATAAGAGCGTATTGGCGAATGAGCGCCACACGCTAATATCCTTTGATTACAGCGTCCATTTGTCATGTCTTTGTTGTTTATTTATTCGCTAGATTCACTTAGATGGCGCCCCTGTAGTTTTATCTCTTTCCATTATTTCGAATCCAGCCCCGCTGGATATGAGAGCGAGAACGAATCAGTCAATACATAAATAATTTGATGAACGCGGATGGTTATAAGAATAATCAACTACTAAACTCGATTAAGACTATTTATGCACCCCCTGTTATTGTTGTTGTTGTTGCTATTACATAGGGTTAAATAGTAAAAGGTTATCATACGCATAATATGTAAGTACATTTATTAAATAGACAGCAAATATCTCTATATCTTTATTAGTGTCATGTTGACATTCTCATGATTACGTATTTTTATCATCTCTAATAAGACTATATATAGTGGTCATTATTTAATCAAGCTACAACTGTATTCTGGTCGACATAATGATCAACTTTTGTGTGGTTTTCCTTCCCCATAATCCGAAAGACGACAACTGCTGCTATTGTATGTGCCCATCTACATACGGTGAACCTGTGGACGGTGTGCTTGACTAGGTATATTATCTAGATACAGGCTAATATATGTAGATACAGACTCGGTTCGTTGGAAATTTTCAAAATGTGAAGTCTGACGGGATTCAAATTAGGGGCTTTAGAACTATACGTTTTGACCCAAGGACTCGTGGTGAATTACGATTGTCGCTGAAAACTGCTTGGCTAAGGAGTCCGAACCCACAATCGCCAGGAGGTTGTGGGACACGTCACTGACAGAACGAAGATTTTTTCGAATAACCGTATCACGTATTATAATGCCTATCTAATGAGCTCACCAACTAAAAATCAAACATTGACTTCTACTAAAATATAGACCAATCATTAAATAAATTCACAGGAATAAAAGAAATGACGATACAACATAGTATGTAACACATACTCCCATCCTTCGATGCGTTTCGATTACATCGATGAAAGATATTGTTTTAAAGGCGGTTTAACAAGCACGGTTATTATCATCTCGGAGAAAATTCTATTCGAGACCGACCACTGTTTTTATTATGACACGAAGGTAATCCGGAGAGCTGATGATAAACAATCGAGTGAATGGCACACAACCATTAACGATACCAATGAAAGAAGACGAGAGAAAGAATAAAACCAATGAAACTACTATAAGAGATGTATATCTCTTATAATAGTTTCATATATATATAGGAAACAATAATAAAACGATACTACGAACACAAGCTGTAGACACGGCTGAGCAATAATAATTGGGGAGGGCCGCTACGTTCGCAAAATGGCCGAGGGCAGATACAAGGAGACCATGAAAAAAGAGACCGAAAGTAAACGTAAAAGTGCCGAACATAACAAAATACAACATTATGGGAATGAGACGAAATCCAAAATTATGCTTGCCGCTACATGCATAATAAAAGCAAAAAATTCTGTGTCTTCAAGACACCACCTAACAATCGATATCTGAAATCAACGAAAAAATGTTGGAGAGCTACAGCTACCACTAAAAAAGGCACGATACACTATAATAATCAAATAGTATTATAATAATTAATCTTACTAATTACAATTATATAACAGTAATAATATAACATAAAGAAAGAAATGCGTTTTCGCGTAATTAAAGAAAAACCACTACGTAAAAAGTTTAAAGAAAGAGTAGAAAATATAAAATACGATAGTTAATACAAACAATAATGAATAAGAGAGAGTTGATAGAATGTTTAGAGTGGAACACCTAATAATACATACAACAATAATAATAATAATAATAAGTATAATAGTAAATACGATATAAATGCTACTCTGGACTAACAGACATACGGTAAGAGAGAGCGTTCAAAAAAGGGGAAAATGCAAGAACGATACGCGATTATAAAAATAAACATCACGAAGGGAAACTGTAGCAGAAACATAAAGAAAGCAGAGGATAATAGACTACGCTTTAAAATGACAGAACACCCGGTGGTGGCGAACAATGAACGCTTCAACAATTCCTATTAGGTGCGTTGGAGTTCTGGTAGACAAGCTGCTGGAGATATCAAGATAACTAATAAGAATGACGATTATTGAAATAATTATTATTAATGGAGGAGACGCGAAAGCAAGCCGGGCGGGAAAGAAAAAAGGAACGCGTGCGAATTGTAGAGACTGACTGAGATGACTGTGCAACAGGTAACGCAAGCGAGAGCGAGAGAGAAAGGGTGTAAGCAAAAGGGACGATGACAATTGATGATAAGATGGAAATGATAACAATTAAAGGAAACTAATAAATAATGTACGATGAAGCGAAAATTTGATCTCTGTTTATTTCAGGGTTGTTCGAACGTCAATCATTTCGTCCTTACCTAGTGGGCTAAGGTAGCAGGGGCAGAGATTCGCGCAACTTGCGGAAGAATATGATGATCCATATATACGCGGTTTTATAATTCTTATTAAACATTTTTATTGGTGAGCTAAACACCAAGAACGATACTTTATTTAACCGATTAAACACTTGCAGGATAAGTACAGAAATACTAGAAAACTTGTCACGCCCAGTCACAAGTGTGTATGGTAAGTAGATAAGACAGTAACGGAAGCGATCCAAATCTGGCTTGTGAAAATACACAGAGATAGTATTGAGATCGACCCGCTGTCTCTGTAATATGTGGAAAAATAAGGCATGGAATTCTACATGAAATATCTCAGCGTCAATTCTTTCTTCAAAGATGAAATAAATCTTTCTTCAAGCTAGCTCTTAACTACTGACGTTTTTGTAGTCGTCGTCACAACCAAAATCGGCCAAAACTTAAAATAATACCAAAGGCACGCTTATAATGTGCAACAGGCTCAATAATACTCAAAAAGCCGCGGTGTATATTCAAATAGACCGCGTCCAGGAGAGGGCGTTACCACATCGTGTTTCTCGCTCGCAGCGACCAGCCGATGGGACGTATGTTTGGGTTCATTGACTGCCGACACGTGTTGTTGTTATCACTGACTGTGCGTTATGAACGAATAACAAAACTCATGGAGTGGATAAGTGTTGGATTTTTGAGCATGTGATAAACGAAACATTTAGTTGCATGATTGAAAACGTGAATTCAGAAGCGTGGACAAGGGGTTTCACAGGTAATTCCAGATATAACCAATGTCTGTTAAAGTTTTTTTCCTTTTTTAAAAATAAGCGTACATTTATAAGCACTGATATATTTTTGATTTACTAGTTAACTCTATTGATGTTTTTGTGTTCATATTACGCAATAAACCTATATTTCAAAATCTGTCTTTGGTGCTTTTCATTATGCAAAATATGTTTATCCCTTTACGGAAAAAAAATTGAAATAAGCTGAACGTGATTGACCTGTAAACTTGGACTACTGGCCTTGTGTTTTATTATTTTAGAGTTTATCCTAAGTTTGAGCGGGAGGTGTGAAAAGGACTTAAACATATATTATACCTGGATATGGCTGGTGACGTCCGCACACTCGAATTCCACGAGATGGGACTTGACGAGCGCATCGTTAAAGCAATTGCCGCACTTGGCTGGAGGCAGCCAACTGCTGTTCAGGAACATGCAATACCGCTTGCACTTAAAGGTACCTTAACTCAGCTGGGCTAATGGTTCTCATGAGGATAGTTTTTTATTTTTATTTCATATGTGTATGAGAATTTACGTACGGTCAACTTAGCCCTTGTGTTAGCTACCTTTTCACTACATAGTATGCCGTTGTACAATGTTCTTACAATGCAGTATACAAATATTGAAGGCTATATCCATAAAGATTTCGGCGATGGCCTCTGAATAAACTGAGGCAGCAGTAGAAGCATCTTATATAATAATATTAATAGCTGTAATAACGTCAATAAAGTTTAAGTTTAATGGAAATACATGCGTTTTAATCCCAGCACTTGAACGACTGTTGTTTCAGGATGTGTTATAAAATCTAAATATTGACTAGTATTTGTGCCGGCAATACTAGCAATAAAAATTATTTTAGATGATCCCTAATTTTACGTTTTTATTAGAGAGAAGCCTATCTCAAAGACTAAGGTACCGAGATTCAAATCCGACTTTTAGCATTTACATTGTTAACGATAATCTCATTATTTTTCTAGGTAAAGATATCCTTGCAAGAGCAAGAACGGGTTCGGGCAAAACTGCTGGTTTTGCCATTCCTGCTATCCAGAAGATACTTGAACGTCGGTTGAAGGGTTGCGATCAGGAGACGACAGTATTGGTGTTAGCTCCAAGTAAGGAGCTATGTAAGCAAATCTACAGGCACTTTGTAGCCCTGACACGGTACTGTACAGGACAGGTACGAGTTGTGGACGTGTCTGAGTTTTCACAATTATCAGTTTTGCGACCGCAGCTAATCGAACGGCCAGATGTGGTTATAGGCACGCCAGCAAAAGTTCTTGCCCACTCGAAAGCCGAAAACCTTATATTAGACTCGGTTGAGATGCTGCTGATCGACGAAGCTGACCTTGTGTTTGCTTTTGGCCACGAAAAGGATACCGAACAGTTGCTCACAAACCTACCAACTATATTCCAAGCTATTGTATCATCAGCTACGTTAAGCGAAGATGTGCTAGCGCTTAAGCGGCTCGTATTACATAACCCGGTTACACTACGGGTAGAAGAAAGCTCCCTTACCGACAATCCTGGCCTTACGCAGTATGTAGTGAAGTGCGAGGAACTGGACAAGTATGCGATTCTTGCAGCTTTATTCAAGCTCAATCTAATCAAGGGAAAAACGCTGATTTTTGTTAACTCGGTAGATAGAGGTTACCGAACGAAGCTATTCCTCGATCAGTTCGGTGTTCGGAGTTGTGTGCTCAATAGTGAATTGCCACTTACGTCGAGACAAGTGGTCATCGATCGATTCAACGAAGGTCGTTATGAGATTATTGTGGCATCTGATGACAAATCATTGGATGCGAGGAAAGCTTCAAGCAAAAAAGATGGAAATAAAAGAAGATCAGGTATAGATCGAGAATTTGCTGCAAGTCGTGGTCTCGACTTTCAATTCGTATCTAACGTTATCAACTTGGAATTTCCTATGAGTATCCAAGCGTATATTCATCGCGTCGGCCGTACAGCTCGTGCTAATCAGAAGGGAACAGCCCTCAATTTTGTCTCTATGCGCGAAATGCCCTTGTACGAGGCTGTTGAAGCTAAGATGGTAGAAGAGAAACGGAACATGTTTCAGGCGTACCGGTTCAAGATTGATGAAATTGAAGGATTTCGTTATCGCGCTCAGACGGCACTTAACCAGTTACAGAAAAGAGTCATAAAAGAAGCGCGAATCAAGGATATCAAGGAGGTAAAAAAAAAGCTTATTTGAGTCACAATCGGTAGAACATTAAAAATGTAATAACTGGTAGTTAGTCTAACAACTCATACTTCTTCACGAATGAAATTTCTGCTTCAAGTAGGCACACTATTGAAGTCCAACGTATATAGTTTTGTATATATATATACAGTTTTGCGCAACTTAGTAATTTCAGGTGCAATACAACCCATTATAAACACTGTGTTCAGTTGTGCTTGAATATAAATTAAGTAGAAAAAACAGCCGATTTGTTTAGGGATGTTTGTTAGCAACCTGCACGCAGTTTCAAAATTATAGTTTGGAGTTGCTGACTATTTAATACCAATTTCTGTGTTTTATTTATGGTACATGCAAGCTTTTTTGTTGCCACCTTGGAATTAGAAATGCTCTGATTGGAATCGCCAGGAAACCTTTTTTTGTTGAGGTACTGGCATACGAACAGGAATGCTTTTCTAGGTCTTAATCAATAGTTCACTTATCCTAACTTTAAAAACCGATGGGGTTCTTCTAAAGGAAATACCCTTGCTTCATGAGACGTTTGAAGTACGAGTCTTTTTGTACCCATTTTACAGAAGCTTGTTGCGGTGCCCTTTTTTCGAACAACCCACATTTACGTGACGAATCAAATGATTTTTACTCAGAGGCGCTCGCTATATATATATATATATATATATATATGAGTTAGAAATCATCGTTAAACCGAAACAGCTTAGCTTATGTTGTTGTGTTGAAGCATATCATCGCAATAAATTGCCCACCAAACTGAATGGATCTTTACCAAACCAAAACAAAAGGCGAAAATATGAGCGGAAGGTTTCTTAAAAGGTATAGGGTGTCCTTATCTAATCTAGGTAGGTGATCAACGGTCTACCTGGTAAAGTGAATCAAAATGAAAAAAAGGAAAAGATGGCTGTGTTTCTCTTCTTAGTAAAAACCTTATGTGTTATACTTCCGACTATCCAAAAGTAGAAATTGGAATAACGAAAGTTTTGCCCACATAATTATTTTTTATATCCACAGGAAATGTTGAAAAGCGCCAAGCTAAAGACGTTCTTTGAGGAGAATCCCCGAGAACATTCGCTTCTTCGACATGATAAAGCTGCTCGGGCAACAACAGTAAAGTATCACGGACTCAAACACGTTCCAGACTATATCATCCCCCCAACATTACAACGTATTATGCAGGTATGTTGATGATTTTGTGCACGAACGAATTAGACAGGAAGATTAAAGTGACCCAAAATCACCGCTCTTCAGGTATACTGATACTGAAATCGCTGAATTTCTTTTTGTTAGTACTCTATTTATTTAAGGTAAATACATTCCCAAATATAAGATGTAAAACAGCAACTGCAACAATTCACGTGTCAATTTCTAATTAACTTTTTACTTTAGCTGTACAATATCGCAGATTGATAACACTTCAATGCAATTTTTGTCATCTGGAGGATTTTTGGGTACAATCGGTTAAAATTTTCCGTTTTGCTTTAGATGTTAATCTGACACCCAGATAACGTTTCCATAAGCAGAATATCTGTGAACTGGGTATTTAATGAGTGTTTCGCGGATATTTCAGATGTCCAATCGAAAAAGGCCTCGAATAACAACTGAAGAAGGCAGTGCTGTCAGATCAAGCGCTTGGGAACCTGTATGTAAGAGAGCTTCAAAACGAGGGAAAGCGTTCCCTCAAAATAACAATAAACAGAATAAGGATCCTTTAAAAAGTTTTTCGTTTAAACCTTAATAAATGATCTAGTTTTATGCAGATATGTTTGAATGTAAACGTCGATATTTTCATTGGTTTGTAGTGAGGCTAGCTATAAGTGTAAACATTAATCCTTACCAAAACCTTAGTCAAAAAGATCGATATTGAGTAAATTAACAGGTATAATGCCAAAAACTGCAAAGGCTTGTACTAGAGTAATCCCGTTAGATTCAATACAAGTCCTTGTGTTATCTTCCTTGTGTGCTTAAAATGAGAACAACAACAATAATTATCATAAAACAAAACTAAATACGTGGAATCTTAATTTAAGAGCTTAGTAGGTTTTATAATGACGTACTGTATAATGGTTTATCAAACGTAAACCTTCGAAAATTTGAGGAAATCAAATTTTCTGCAATTCAAGGCATCGTAGACTTACAGTTTAACGATAAACCGATCTAGCGTGAAAATACGAGAAATAAAATAATTTAGTAATAAAGCTGAAGTGTTCCATAAGAATTTTAGACCACTATTTGTAATTCAGGACATACATTATCAATGATGTTGGTATAGCAAGTAGCTACCGCATTCGTACTAGAAACAATTAACAAGTTGCTAAAGATAACCAATAAAATTACTTAAGCATAATCAATCCTTTGCAAAAAGAATATTTCATTTCGGCAATTTCCAGGCTAGTGGTGGAAAATATAAGTGAGTTATAGTAAGCACCTTCTTTAGTGCGACAATATTGTGCAGTACATATAAGCTTATAGCTACGCGATCCATTCATTACGTTCAGTATAACTGCTCATCTGTGAGAAAGTACAGTAAGCATACGACACTTAAACCTGACCATATATATAGACAATAGGACAGTCGTGCAGGCATACGTCCTCTAGCATGCCAAGCATCTCCTTTTTCTTTAACTCATGCTTCTACAGTGAAATTAAAGTTCGATTTTGTGCAAATAGCTCCAGTGAATAGATGTGTAGGTACAAAGTATGCAGAAAAATGTGGGTTAGGCACGTCAAACTAGTAGTGAGTTTTCTCAGTGCTTTTTCACCGTACACATTATGCGTACATGCAGAAATCTAGACATTCGAGCCAAGCGTTTTATATAGAAACACTATTTTCGGTTAAACCTGCGAATAACAAGGAATGCGAAATGATGAGCAGTATTGCTTCTGCAGTTCACCTTAAAGATGTATGCTATATGTCTTATGCACAAATTAACGGCGTTCTATCTCCTTCAATCATTTCACGGTGCTTACAGAAAGCAGTTTATTTCGATGGGCGTTACATATTGACATGAAAATACGTTACATGTCTCGTTGCATTTCCTTTGTCGATGCGTCTACAATTCTGGTTGTACACTTTCTGGTTAGTATGTATTATGCGTATGCATCGTTATGAAACGCTACGAATATACCACTAAAATGAAGTAAATGGTATCACTCTGGCACTGAATTTTCCTATGAAGTACTTGGTAGTCGCCATTGAACTACTCATATA